>NC_079369.1:16894693-17102193 GCF_021018895.1 Seriola aureovittata | reverse complement strand
GCAACGATGAAAATCACAACACTGTACTTATCAGAGGAGCCTTCATCGCATAAATAATGATGTTACTGTGGCAATAATTAATATTGTTCACACCTTATGATCTGCAACATGTCTGCAGCAGAATGTGGCTGCTTTAGTATATTTTAGATTGATGGGGCTGGGTGGAGGAATGTACTCATGAAAAATGCAAAGAGCTGCACTGTATTCACAATGTCACAATCAGATTTGTAGTGAATTGTAAATAGTCAAATTTAAGAATATCTGAATTCCCCTTTCTGCACAGCGCGGACACAACAGTATCTTGCCATCACATCAGCAACCTTGGTCAACTAGTTTGCACTTTCTGAGTGGAATACCAACTTATCAGCACAGCGGGTCCTCAAAATGCTGAATATTTTAAAGGGATATACAGCTTAAATCGCTAATGGCTGATAACTATAACAATAATAATAATAATAATGATAATAATACAAAAATAATAATAATGATAACAATAATAATAATAATAATAATAATAATCTGTATTTATAGAGCCTTTTTCAAAAACTTAATTACAAGGTGCTTTGCAACAGCAGAGATATAGAATCATTTCAAAGCAAAGAGGACAGAGTGGATTGGAGTGGTATCAAATACAGGGTTTAGTTGTTGCTGTTGTGGTTGTGTCTTAAGTACCCCTTTACACAGTATGTAATTAATACACAGTATTTATTTATATTTTGAAAAACAGTCCGATAAATCTTATTTGCTTCAGCATCTCTGTCCCAGAAATTAACTGAAAATGCATTTTTTAGGAAACAAAATTGTGACCGGATTAATGTAATGATGATATGTTGCTTATTTACATATTTGACAAATTTCCAAATATGTTCATTCTGAATGTGTCAGTAAAATGTTCACAGACAACGTATTTGTTTTCTGCCAAAAACAATATTCATGCACTGGCAACGCTCACTTGAGATTGGGGAAACATTGTGGTCCGTGTCATGGTTTGTAACGGGCAACAGGCAAAGGGACCTTAATGCAGACACCAGGCAAAACAGAACACCTACTTTAAATTAAATCAACAGAGGTGGTGATAATAAGGCCCTGCAGCCACGTATAGGAACAAAACAGGTAACAGGATGGCAAGAACACGCCAACATGCAGAACATGAATGATGCAAAGAGTGACTGGAAGAAGATAGCTGTGATGTACACTGTGAGCTGATTAGGGAACAGGAAACAGGTGAGGTGGGTGTGAGAGTAGGGATCGGGTAATCAGGGAATGAGAAACAGGTGAGCAGGTGGTGCGGGGAGTCAGGGGACTGAGACAGGGAGGAAGGTCTAAGGACACCTGCTGGGCAGGTGGAGAGTGGCAGCAGATGGGCAGAATGACAGAAATAAAAAAAGCTCAGGCTAATTTACATTTTATATATGTCATTCATTCATTCATTCAAAAAAAACAACACAAAAACAAAACAACATAATCCAGCCAGCATTCTCTACAAGATTGGCTGTTGCAGTTTAATTGTTTATGAACACGATTTCTAGGACAGGGACAGGGTTGGTCTCAGAGTTAGCTGAACTTATGAAGAATTTCAGTTTTGTGTTTGGGGTCCTGATTATAGTGATTCCTTTAATTCCTGAAAGAAATTATTTATTTGTAGGTAAACAACCTATTTTATATAACATACTGTATATTATATATTATCATATAGTATGTGTTACATATGAAGAACAAGAGACACAATGTCTCTTGCAATCTGAAAAAAGGTGTCACATTATCATTTAGACGTCATTAAAGTGGACAAAGCATAGAGCTTACATTGAGTGTCACATAAGATCTATTTGATAGAAAAAGATATAGATAATAAATTGAATTCACATGGTTTCACTCTGCTAGGTTGAAAATAGCTACACACTTCAAGTACAACTGCAGTAATCTGTGATGTGTTGTCCAGGTGTTGCCCATTTCAGTCTGGCTGTGTGGCCCTGCTCCACTCAGGTGTGCACAAACATGACACACATATCTCACATCTCAAAGACCCGTATAGGACAGAGTCTGTAATACACAACTATTACCTGAACATGAGGGCAAATAAGTTTATATCACGAATATGCCTCAATGAAATCCCTATGGTAAAAGTGTTAACAGGCACGATGTGGTCATGAGCAGTGTGGCACTCTAAGCTACAAGAATCTGTTTATAAAGACTACTTGACCAATTTATGGTTGTAATGACTGGAAGGTGTATGGAACATGTGACTTCAAGTTATATTTGTGCCTGAACACCTGTCAGAATTAATTTATGATGTAATATAGGCTTCAGCTGCAATTGTAATTAGCCTGCTGACACATTCAATTTAATCTTTAGTCTCTTAAACTCTCATTTAGTTTGAGTCTTTGGCAGGGTTTCATTACGTAGTTAAGATATAATTTAGATAAATGTATAGCTTTCCATAAAGCTACAAGTAAACCCATATTCACACTGAATAAAGGAACTATTTACGCAGTAGTCCTGCAGTAGCAAATGTAATCACTGATTATTATTTTCACTCATGTTTTGTTCTTTGGAAAACAAGAGCATGCAGTTATCATCTGGATACAGTAACTGTGTTAATCTGGATGAGGATTAACTGGATAATTTGAGCTGGATAACCCGATATTAGTGACATACTAATCACTGTAATCAGGCTAGCAGAACCACATATGTAGGAAGATATACATACAGCATGCGCCCATACTGTACACTGGAGAAGAGGTCATGCATTACTGGATTCCGTCCTCTTACTCCCCTGCCTCTCTCAGGCATCCATCTCCTCCCCAGACTGAGAAACCCACCAAGCAGCGCGAAAAAGCCATTATCACCAGCCTTTCTTCATCTTAACTATGATGCTTAGGCAAGCATCTGCATTAATCAGGCAGAGAGAGAGAGAAAGAGAGAGAGGGAGGGAGGTAGGGAGGGAGGGAGGAAGTGGAAAAAGCAACAAAGAGATCAGACCTGAGAATACACAGAAGAGGCCACCAAGTGGACCACAAATCACCCCCTTATCTATATGAGATGAAAGACTTGTTTTCCCCTCAGCCAGTAAACACAATTATGCATCTGAACATACTCTCAGAACATCATTCAACAACAAATCTCCCCCATCTCTAATTATGCCTAATATAAGCAGATAAGAGCAATGCCCAGGCAGTCTGGTAATCTGTTACCTTCGCCGCATATAGTGCATACACCAATCAAAACCTGAATCACCTTTATGTAACAAGTAACAATCAATGTGCCAGAATTTCTTTTGATAACAATGGTACAAACTGACAAACTGTAACAATTAAGATGGTGTCTTAAATGTCGCAGGGATTAAATGTTGTCACGGCAACTGAATTTTAATATGGCTTCAGTTTTATTCGCGTTTGTCTACATGTGTTTTGCAGACTGAGATTCCACTTTAGAATCACCAGCAGAGCGCATTTAGGCAGTTTGCACATAAGCCGTAAAAGACAAAGGTAGGGTTGGTATTGTGGCAACAGCGGCAGGCTGCATTTCCCTGTACTGCAAATTCCACGTGCAGTCATTTAATATAAACATGTGGAATAGAGTGTCAAGCAATACACTCGGCCAAGTTTCCATGCGATAAACCAAGTGGGATGTAAGTCTCAAAACATGAGCTAAATGGCTACAGGTTTATAGTGGGGCTGCTTCAGTTAAACATACTATACATTTTCACGAGGGAAATGGAAATGAAGTGTTTTCTCACACACTGTCTGAAAGGTACTTAGTTGTGGAGTGGGATGGAATCATTTGCACAAATACTTTGCCGTCTCTCCCAGGCATAGTCAGTTTCATTCGGTTGAGGCAGATTCGCATCTTAGCGTTAAAGTATCCCTCCCATTTCACCCTCTCTCTGGCTGGGTGACTCACCCTCCACTATGCTCCTACATATCCAACATGGTCTGAGCTCACCATTTGAGCTTCCATTAACACCGAACTGTGAAGAAACCGGGGGCCGACCGAGACTGCCGGGCATCTATTTCATCCTCTCTGCGTGTGCCATTGAGAAACCAAGCCTCTGGGGAGAGCAGACGGCTCTGGTTTCATAGTGTAATCTCTGCTCATGTGCGAGGGCAATCAAACTACCCACTTCATCCAATCCCCCCTCGAACGAACAGGCTGAAATGTAGGAGGCATGCTTTGCTCACAGCATGCACTTCGTAAACATTCCTTTATGCGTAAGCGGTCAATAGACTGACTCAGGAAGGACAGATGAGAAACAATTATGCCCCTGGTGCAATTCAAATGTAACGCACTGACCTAATGACAAATGTGCATCATTTAAAACAATAACTACAATAAATTCTCACAAAGCCAAAGTCTCATTGTCATTCTGCAGTGACTTTGTGTCTTGGTTGGTCACTGTAATTTTTGTTTGTTCAAAGAACAGTGAACAAAAAATGTATCTGTAAGACATATAGATGAAATACATACTTATAATGGTCTTACAATGGTCTTGATGATAATTTGTATGTGTCTGAGAAAATAAGTGTAAAACCATGGTGGCAAGGTGACACATTTGGTGAGAGCAGAAATAGTCTGCTTGTGGGTGAGAGCAGCGTGATTGAAGGGTGGCGACGTTTGCCAAATTACAGTGGATTTCACTCAGATAGACATGTGTATACCTCTAAATGACCCATTGCCCATAATGTCCACTGGTAACCTAACATTTTGCTCGCTGGCCTCGTAATCCTCCATTTGATAAATGGGTTTTTCACATCTTAGGTTTACTGCCTCTCTTGGGGTTACTGTTCAGCTGCAGTCCATGAACTTCCAGGGGGAATGAAGGCTGCTTTTATGTTTCTCTTCTTCCTGGTCTCGTTTTATGTACACCAACATGGTTCTCCCATACCCTTAGTCTTAGCTGTCTCCCTGTTCTGTGTCCCCTGAGATTTAATGAGGTTCGCTGCATGAGGCAGCTGCTCTGAGGCTTCGACCTTGTTAACTTTGTCCACCATTCAGTGTTCTATGGAATAGGCTATTGCTGGAAATCAATGAGTCTGCCTTACCAATCAACATTGTGATTTAATGTGTTCCATACCTTTATTGATCTCCTCTCCCCTCTCTCTCCTCCCTCCCTTTCTCTCCTTCAAACACACGTGCCCAGGTTCTGCACCTACATGCAAAGAGATATGGACCAGATGTGGAGATCTCTTCTTCAGCAGGTGAAAGTCCCTCTGTTTGTAACAGCATGTGTGGTGCTTGGTGCTGCTTCAGTGGGTGTGCTTGTGCATCAGCAGTTGGAAGCAAACATAAAAAATGACCTGTTGAATCGATATATCACCCCAGTGCTGACAGTTTCCAGTGGTGAGGTGTATAAATAGAGGTTATGGAGCTGATGGCGTACATGGGGCAAAGGGCGCAGGAAACATTTGGTCCCCTGTGGGTAACTGTCCTCCCGCTTCCCCATCCATCCATTACTATTGACATTCAGACGTGTGCATCAGTTTCTTTTACAGCAGCACTCTTCTCTCAGCTGATGACAAACACCTTAATATGACAATTGCGACGTGGTGAAAATCCCAACATTGCACGAATGACAGTTTACGCCCGTTGCAATTCACACACGGTGCAGTGCCACGAGCGAATACACTGTAATCAGTAGAGCCTCTAACAAAAGGGAGGGGGGAGAGTCACATTTTACCCACTGAGAAACAGATGTTCAGTGCACAGCAGCGCTCTTTTCAGGTGCTAATTAAAATGGGAAAGATCTTTATAAATTTGATGGACCAGAGGGTTTTCAGGTGACGGTAGTTATGTTGGAGATTGCTGCTTTTTTTGGACTATTTTTGGAACGATTGGCTGTCTTTAAATTATTCGGTAAACCCTTTACAGTTGTGTGTTGTTATTAATTAGGAACTTTTTATTAAGATAGTTTTGTGCCTAAAAGGCTAAGGTTAATCCATGTTTGACCTTAACTTTGAAAGAAATTACTGTATGAGATTAAGTTTACTGTAATATGAATTGATAATTAATTGTTGTTTATATAAAAATAGTATTAAATAAACAGTCAAAATGAGTCATTATTAAACAAAAGACATTTTGTGATTAATTGCAATATTTATCGTTGACCATGAAGTTTTCTGGGAGCCTTGTGGTTAAGATGCTTACCATATAACTGTAATGTTTCAATAAAACTTTAATTAAACTTGAATGTCAATTATTAAAGAAAAAAAGTCTATTGTATATAATTGTGTCAATCATTAAATAAAACAAGAGGTATACGGACAAGAAAAAAAAAAGAAGAAATCTCAAAAAATAAGTCTGTAATAACTTAAAATGAAGGATTTATGTTAACTGACACACAAAACTTTCCCTTTCGTGCTTATTGACTGTACATTTGACAGAGTGACTGTCCAACATTAATGTTTTAAAACTGACACATTTGGCCACCGAGTGATAAATGACAGACATTGTATAAGCTGTGTGGTGTTATCTTTGCCCTGTTGGCTGTCTGGAAGGGGCAAACATTAAAAGTTCTCCCTCACAACCCGGGGTGTGGTGTGTGTATTTGCCGGTGGGATGGAGGCGGGTGGGGGGGTGGGCGGAGTGGGGTCTTTGCTGATGCAAGTTGGCGTCAGCATTTCCGACCCTTTTTTTCATGGCAGCTGGAGACAGAGGAGCTCCCTCAGCTCCTCTGTTTCCATTAATCCCCCACTTTCCTGAAGGAGTGGAACAGGTGAATATTTCACGCTGGCTGCCCAGAGAGAGGGATGAGGCATACGGGTGACGCTAGCCTCCATATATAATGGATGGGTAGAGAGGGCCGAGTTTGTCTCATAGAGGGTAAAGAATGTTCTCAAGGGGATTCCTCCTCATACTTACATTTGTCCGGTACCATCTTTGCTTTGACGGTCACTTGGGACACTCAGGGTATTTGTGGAGTTGACATGATCCCAGCCCTACCCCGCAGTTTATACCAGAGGAGCCAAGTCATTCCTTTAAGTCCAGCCCACTCTGCTGTAAGTCATTAGGTGAAACAGTTATTGTCGGAGTGGGAAATTAACGCCAGCCACTGGCTGGTTCTTAGAAGCTGCTCAGTATTTGTCTGTTTGCCACTTTGGTATCCAGCCTGCTATAAATTGCAGAACCTGTTTTATTCTAAAAATCTAGTCCTATCTTGTCACTTGTTTAATACTTGCAAGAATTAACAAGCCACAATTGCTGGGGGAAAATTTGTATTGTTACAAAGACTCTTTTAAAGTGTGTATTAGCTTGCCCACAAATGCCTGCATAAACAAAGTTACGTACAAGGACATAACAACACTTACGAGGCACAAACTGTTATGTTTGCACTATTTTGTATGGGTAAACCTACACATCCTTTACTATGTTGAGCTGAGAAAGTTACAAATAAGGACACTGAAGTTCATTGTTATCTTTTTGCCCTGGTTAAGGTAGCATCATTTTAGATTTTAGATTTTAAAAATGTGCAAGTATTTTCCCAATTTGTCTTATTTTGATTCATAATTTACTGTATTTTAGAGCTGATAGGTGCTGTGAAGGGTTGTCATGTTATAAATAAGAATTCATCACTAGAGGATTCCCCTCAGCTATCTTGTCTTTGGTGTGCTCATAAAATATTTAAATCTCATTGAAAGTGCAGGACTGCAGTGGTTGTGGTTTCACACTGGGCCCTTTTTGTGTTGTGTGTTTTGCATCTCAGTGTGATGTTTGTGTACATGAATGTGCCTGTGTGTGTGTGTGTGTGTGTGTGTGTGTGTCATAATGTCTGCATGTGTGTGTGTGTGTGTGTGTGTGTGTGTGTGTGTGTGTCATAATGTCTGCATGTGTGTGTGTGTGAATAGGAGTAATGTTGGGAGGGGGTGTCTTCCATTGGTGGAAGTTTAAATATATTCAGGCTTTGGTCTGAGAGCCAACATGCCAGTGCACAATGTCACAAAGGAGGTTTTGATGGAAAGGAGAGGGAGAAGAAAAAGAAACGAGTGGTTTTGGGTCAAAGCATTGGATATTCTTTCAAGCCTGAACACTCCACTGGGCGTTTCAGCAAATGTCAAAGTCACTTCTGGCTGTGGACAGACAGCCTAATGGACCACAGCACAGTTAGAGTGTGGGAGGGCGATGGAGGAGGAGGAGGAGGAGATGGAAACCAAAGGCAGGCATAAGGGAAAAATGGTATATGCAACTTTTTTTTTTTTTGCCACGTCCTAAGCATCCACAGTTGAAGAAGAATAAACAAATTCATGAGGTTGCCAAGACACTTCTCACCACCTTTCACTCTGTGCTTTGGCAGCTCCTGTGGTTTATTTTCCTTTTTTTTTATGCTCTGCTTTGTTGTTGAGACACGGGAGAAACGACTCATGAATAGGAGTACAGCTCCAGCTGTCTCTGCTCTCACTGACAAACATTGGAGGCACTCAGAAAAGCACAAAAGCTTGAAGGATGATGGTGATGAGCTGAAGGCCTCCTTTTGGCTCATATTTCCAGCCACGCAGTGTTTTGACATGAGAGAAACAAGCCAGAAATTAAAACATGATCAGGATGCAAGCCATGGGAGTGCTTGAGAGGAAATTGTTGATGAATACTTTTCCATACAAACATCTGACAGTTGCACTGTAGGACCATTTTCTCATAAAGTACACTTGTCAGATTGAATCCCCATACAATACTGCTACATGTGTACGCCATCTATCTTTGTTGACAAATGATATTCTATTGAGAACCACAATTGATGTATGCATACACACACCAGGACATGTAAATATACATTTATTGGTGATGTACATTATTTACGTTTGAAGGAATATGCTACTGGAAATGAATCTTTCCAGTATTTTGAGTACTCACCGGTTGTAGGTTTGAAAGGTATTTGTAAACAAACTGTAGCTTGCACGTTTGAAGGACAGCAGCTGTCAGGTGTTTGACTGACAGTAGTTATAGTGAATATCAGCTGCGATTTCCACTGTAGAAACTCAACAGAACCCACTAAGTCAAACTTCTCAGTACAAAAAAAAAAAAAAACACAAAAATTGTCTTCCTATTGCCTCCTTATCCAAAGCTGCGCATGAAGCCTTGTAGTTAGTGATTTAATTTGCAAAGCGAGGATTGGGTAGAACATCCTGAACATACAGACCAAGAGCATACAAGTGGATTATGCTGCAGTGGATTAGTCCGTCAAGGTATTAAGGTGACACAGCTGTGAGTTATAATGAGGGCAACAGTATGCTCAAATATCCCAATTACTAACATTACAAATGCCTTATCTGATGAACAGCCAGTGTTGTGCATGAACGCGTTCAACACGAATCAGTTTACAAATGATGAACGTGAACGTGAGCGGCGTTAAAGCATGCTGCATGACATCTCCATAGACACGGCCCAGCATGGCTGGTGCTAGACGGTTTAAAATGTAACTCATGTCTGTGATTCTTCAGTGGTGTACAATAATTCATTTAGTTTGGGAGTGGCAATGATTTGGGGCTGGTGATTGATGGATAGAAGGAGGTTCTATTGAAAAATAACAAATGAACGTGAACTAGTTCATTTTTGGAACCGCGAACTTAGTTCAACATTTTAAAAAATGAACTATGAACGTGAACTAGTTCATTTTCATCTGTATGAATTGAACTTTGAACTAGTTCTTTTTAAGTGTGAACTGGGACAACACTGAACAGCAACAGTTCAGTGGCCAAAGTGGCCAGTACATTTTATCAAGTAAAAAAAAAAAAATTATTGTATTAAATATTTTTTAATGTTTATTGACATTTCTCAACTTTTACCTTGCCTTCATTAATACAAATTTGTTATTGGTGTAGGAAAATCATGGAATATCATTCAATCATAACCTGTAGTTGCCCAGCAGAGGACTGACCCACTGTCTCAAATGACCCTAAAATAGCAATAAACTGACCTAAATTCATCAAAACATTACAGCTGAGTGCTTAAATAGTGAAGTATTATGGAATCTTTCATACTTTTCATACTTAATAACGTAAGACAACAACAGCATATTGCATTAAAGTGACAGTTTGGGTTTTTTTAAGGTTGGGTTGTGTGAGGTACTTATCTATAGTCAGTGTGTTACCTGCAGTAGATCCAGAGCAACGCGCTCCCAGTTAAGAGAAGCAGCAGGAGCACCAGCACAGATGTTGAGTGATGTGCTGCTGTGGATGGGGACAGCAAAAAAAAAAGAAAAGAAACATATTTTAGCCCACTGAAAAAAGGCTAATATCAGTTTAAGTGTACACTTTATTTTGAATATTTTGACTGCTTTATCTTGCCATCAAACAATCCTTTCCTTTGGAACTACATTTTTCAAATGTTGAACTACCGTACCTTATTTGGCGGACATAAACATAAGAGAAACTGTCTTAAGATAGACACTGCCTGAGTAAGAATGCACTAAACAAAATGGAAACAAAGGTGGCTGCACTATATCGGCTACTGTATATTTAGCAATACAATCATCTTCAGTAAGACATGTTTGGGTTGTGTGTTACAGCTACTTCAGGAGGAAACCTCCAGCAGGGAACCAGGCGTAGATAAAAAACCTTCTTCAATCTGTCCTCTTAAGAGGGGACCTTGCAAAAAGAAAAGAGATAGACTGTTTCCACAACTTCCAATTACCTCAGCCTGTCTAATCTGTAATTATATCTTCACTCAACAAAGAGGTGTAGCAGCCAAAAACAGCGCCCATCTGCTTATGAAAAGCAGTCGCTTGAAGAGCACTGTTCCACCTGGCTGCTGTTTACATTGCTGTCAACAACATTCTGCACACATCATCTCAATTTACCCTGACATCGCTGCTGTTGCCCTCCAACTCCCCTCAACAGTCACACACACGGCTCTCATTAATTACTATATACCACTGTACGCACTGTAAAGGACTGGTAGACATTGTGCTGACTCTGTATATCTGCAAAGGAATATCTTCTTCTTTGTGTCTGTGAGGTAATGCCAAGGAGCTGCCAGAACCCCATTAGACTTTCTACTGAGGAAAAAGAAGTCAGGCTCAGAATGCATTCAATGTGTTATATTAATGAATAATAATGCAATTGTTGGGTCTGAGCTCTACCTGGGCACCATTATGTTAACAGTACTCTACCTCATGAGCTGGACACCAAATATGTTAGATTTCAGTTGTTTATCAATTTATTGGCTATCACAACTTAAGAAAATATTAATATTACAAATATTAATATTAAATAATAACTTTAAAATGAATTAAAGTTCACGGGGCACCAGCCTAAACTAATAGGCAAAATAGCCAATATGGTTTTAGTCTCAATTTATTACCATTAATCTGGAACTCTGATTAACCATTAGCTTACTAACTGTAACCAAATTACCAAATCAACAGTAAGTTAAAGTTGAAGGATTGGAATTCTACCGAGTAGAGGTTGGCAATATTCACGCTTGTGCAACATTAAACACACCAGTAGTTATACTTAAAAGGCATTTATTTACAATGGAGCAGAGTAAAATACAATGTCTAATCTAGCATATACAGGTGTGTGTGTGTGTGTGTGTGTGTGTGTGTGTGTGTGTGTGTGTGTGTTGAAACACAGACAAAGGCAAGATGGCTGACTCAAAGTGGTCACTGTGACCACATGACCTGAACAAAGAAAACTACACAAGATGGCGGTAAACAAAGAAACTACTAAAATGGCCGCTGAGACCACCTAGTGTGTGTGAGAGGGAAGGTGTGAGTTTCTTTGTTAGCCTAGCTCATGTAATCTAAAGGTACAAGGTTAGAGGGGGAAGGTTAGCTTCATGCAGGTTCTAGGACTGAGACGTACTGCTATGTGTGTGAACATACAAGTACTCGATTAACTGTATGACTGACCACGACCTAAGCAAACATTGCAACAACAAGACATCAATCAACAAGTACATTAACAAGTTAAGACTTCTGCTGATTAGCTATGCTGTGCTATGCTGTGCTGGGAGAGGTTAGGCCCAGTCCGTTAACGTTACCCAATCCTTGGAACAAGCAAAGAGGTCCTTTCCAGTGTTTTGTAAAGTCCAGTGAGTTGGGAGGTTTCCTGGTGGAGTAAAGTCCTGTCTGGCTGTGTTGCTTGCTGTTATCTCCTTTGTTCTCCTCACAGAGTTAGCTGTTCCACGCTAACTCTGCTACGACTGCTGTTGCTTGGAAAATCAGCTAGCCTTGTGTTGTAGCCGCTGATTCTGAAGAGGATTTGGTTCACTCACAGTTAATCCGAAGCAGGTCGCTGTTGTGGGGGAGAAGAGTGTTTGCAGGCTGCTGTTAGCGGGCCGGCGAGAGAGCTAGTTTCTCAGGTAGCAGAGCTGACCTGGGCTGGGGCCTTGTTGCCCTTTTGAAGAACCGAGAGGAGAGGGCTGGAGCTGCTCTCCAGAGCAAGCCAAGAAGGGAAGAGAGAGAGAATGGGTCTAGAAGACTGGTTTTGTTTGGTGACACCCTTGGGGGTCACATGTCACACGCTGGCCCACACTGGCTGGCCAGTGGGGTCTGTGGGGGGGAAGGGTCATCCCCAGGTGTGAACCGTGAGGAACTGTGGAGTGTGAGTTCCTTTGTCCAGTGGAGCAAAGAAACATTTGGTCTATTGAATGATTGAGTCCCAACACAATACATAGTTGATCATATTTTTTGCTTCTCACCCCAAGAAGTCAGTTCATTTATACAGAGATATTTTTTCCAAATGCACTGACCTCTTAACCCCCACAGACATTGTTCAAACTTTATTTCATATTGTAGTAGGCATCCCAAAGTTTCTTAAGACACTCAGGTTTTCAGGGAATATGTATATAAAATGATCCACAAGAAATCTGTTTCCATTTGATGGGGTGAAACATTGAGTATCAAGGGTAAACATCATATAGCCTTAAGATGCAACAAAATTAACCAATATAATACATGCAATCGAATGACTTCTTACTGCTTGTGTCAACTAAATTTGTACATTTGGGGACAAAAGGCTAATAATCTTAGATTTGAGGAAGAGGAATGATATAATAAAGGTACTAATAAAGATATCTTTTCATGAAGCTCTTGCATCAACTATAAATGCTTATGCTGTGGGTTTGTCTGTTTTTTTGACACCACTTCTTTGAAGATTTAAAGCCATGTCTATACTTTCCCTGATAAAACACAAACATAGAAACAGCTGACCTCACTGGGCGACCTTTGCAAAGTCTCAAAAAGATGTACATTGTGATCGATGTCAGCCGCATTATTTGTGCAGTTCATTTCTCTGATTGACTCAAGGTGTGACGGCTCACACCTCGAGTGAGCTGAACCACAGTCAGGCCAGTTTGGAGATAAGGCATCTATCCTTCAGATACACAGCGATGACTTTGTCTGTCTGTCTGATTGTTGTGCAGGGACCCCAACTTTGATGGCTTTGGCTGGAGGGATAAGAAAAAGGCCAAAGTGATGAAAATCTGGATTCTGTTTTTGCCAACATTGTCTCTCGGTATTGATTTTGTCTGGAAATCTTCAAAGAGGAAGCATTTATGTCTGAAGCACGAAGACAGTGGTGAGGTGGAGAGAGGCTGTCGAGACAGTGGGAAAGCAACTAATGTAGATTTGGCTCAGTCAGAGGTCTTGCCATTGAAAGGAGCGAGTCGCCAGTTCAGGAAACACTTTTATGGACAGGGGGGGTGATAGGCAGATTTATTGATCTGCCGTACTTACATAATCTAGAGGCAGAAACACTTGATTTCAGAGAGAAAAATATGACTTTGCCTTCTTTTTATTAAATGTAATCACAACTCCATTTCAAAAGATAAATTATAGCTATATTACACATAAAAATCTTCAAAATGGTTTTCCTACTTAATGCGCATTTATTGTGCCGGCCCCATGCTCCCATAGTCATTCTTTATTGTGAAGCCAAGGCAGAGATCGTACAATTTGAGTGCAGTTCAATATACTGTATATCACGCTAAAATGGATTATTGCCTGAAAGAAAACTTTATTGATGGGTTTTAGCCATCTAGGAGGCAGATTGGTTGTTTTTGTTACATGCAACAAGCTCATTGCCACAATGGCAGTGTGAGAAGTTTCACATGATCACAGGAAGAGTATCTGAGACGACTTTTTTACTGCCAAATTGCCGAACATGATCTGCATATTTCTGACATGGTGCAACCTTCCCATCTGGTACACCAAACTGCATAAAAACAAAAAATACTGTACATGCATGCTCTATTACCTCTGCTTGCACAATCAGTGTCAGTCTTCAAAATGATGCAGGCAGCAGTGACACTCCCCACAACAACAGGATCATGCTTTAAGATTACTACAGACTGTGTGAGAAACACTGAAAGTCAGGGCCATTTATCATGCCTTTGAGTGGCTCTGTCTTTGCAGTGGACAGGAAATGTGTCCTGTGACATTTGGCCACATCATCTTGAATTATTAGCGCCTTTTGAGAGGACACAGGATTTATCACCACTTCTGTCCCAACACCCTCTGATGCCACACCAAGCGGGACTTGTGAGTCTGCTCCAGGCGAGCTGTGACAGGCAGCCTGTGCAGGGCAGACAAACTAATAATTAACATTTTACTTTGGGTTAGATTATGTTAACAACTAATCAACATTTTAAATTATGTTTAGTTTCATCACTTCAATTCATCTTAGAGGGTGTTCAGACTGGAGTAGCAGAGGAGGTTCTGAAGAGTCACAGCCGTAGTATGGCTCTTGACGGCGGACTGTAGCAGTCAGCATAAACTCCAACAGCTGGAAACATGACAACAGTTCACTAGAGGATCACAATCAGCCATAATATGTTGACAAAGCTGGCACTAGGTACCAAAATGGAACAATATCATTCAAATTCAATTTACATTAGAATCTACAGACAACTCCCCGACATATCAAACTCTTATTATAAACAGATAGTATTGATCAAAGTTACATTTCTGGCGTCCTCACTACACAAGCATCTTCTTTTTTTCCATAATTTCAACAACATTCAATTATTCATACAGCTGTTTTAGTTTTGAAAAGAGGATGTGGCATGTGCAAAAATGGCTGCTAAAGTAGGCCAGACCTACACACAGAAAAGTTATGCATTTTCCATCTTTGACAGAAAAAAAATCTTTGAGGAGTTTCCAAAGGTGGTGATGGTGGAAGTTGAATCATGTGACATAAAATGAATTTACCTTTTTGGCCAAATATCTTCAGGATGTTTACCTTGGACATATTGGAAACAAATGTTTTTGCTGAAGAGAAGGAGGTACAGTGCGTGCAGATTACCCTAGCTGCATTTACATGTGGCCCACATGTGTGTGTGTAATTATCAGACTCTACCCTTCTCTCCAGGGGAGCATTACTGGCTAAGGAGCTGAACTGGTGGAAACAGCACAGGTTGTTTGGTATTGCTTGTTGAGGGAGCTGAACCCCTACAGCTGCTCGTCGGTGTAGAGCTTTGTCCCTTGGTTACCAAGAAACTGCAGGTAATGATTGAAAACTGTCTTCCTTAAGGACACTTTGACAGCATTGACTGCCATTGATGGAAACTGGGATTGGACTTGACGCCTGCATGTTAAGTCACATCGTTCTTGTGACCATCAGCGCGTACTCTCAAACAAGAAATGTGCAACCTATATCGATTACACAGTGCTGTGCTGTTTTTGTCCTTCAGTAATGGTGTTTTCTAAGGCTGTTTTTACCACTTTGCTCTTTGTTGCCATCAGGCCTGTGTATTTATAAATCCTTTGCCATGTGGCCTCTGTAATCAAAGTCTGAGTCCCAACTAAATCAACGAGGGAATCACAGCCAGCCTTTCAAACGGGGGACTTCACTCCCCTGGATGTAATCTGCTCAGATAAACCTGCAGAGGCCATTTTACAGTTACAGTATGAGGAGAGATAATCCTACCTGGTGTCACATCAGAGGAGGGGAAGGCTGTTGAGGTTATCTGTGCAATAATGATCGCCCCCGGGACTTCCAGCACCTGAGACACCGTAGCCTGATAGCCTGGTCGACTGTGCCCTGTCACTGTGTGGCCAAACACTCTTTCTTTTCTCTGTCTTTTATTCTAGCTGGTGTGTGTAGCTTTTTATCTCTCACATAGCTGCTCGCTGCACCTGTATTAATTGCTCTCCTGCTACTGATTCTTGCCACTCATCCTGTTGCTTTTTCGCATTTTGTATGAATATTGGGAAAGAAATTTCATGCATATACTTAATACGTGGGGGTGTGTGTGTGTGTGTTAGTGTGTGTGTGTGTGTGTATGTGTTGGGTAGATGGGTTGGAAGATGGACGACTTTGCAGCAAAAGGTCACAGATGACAGGTGACAACAAACTACACTCAGAGCCAGAGACAACTGCATAAACTGATTTGAACATTGATGGCTGTGGCTAGACCAGTTTATCCAAGGTGGTAAAAGTGAGATAATGTCATAATCCTTTTCGGATATTATTATTATTAACCATTTTATAGGTGTGAGTTTGGAATAAAAAGGCCCATATATCAATTTTAAAATTTTTTTTATCTATCAATAAAAAACAAAATGTGACAAAATGCAATGGAAGCAGGTTTTGTGAATAAATCATGATGTACATGAAGCATGTGACTTACAGTACGAGTTACTGAAACCTCACATCCGCTGAAGAGACAATACATCTGATTAGTTTGGACTGATGAGGAGATCAAATTAATACATGAAATTAACTTAAATACCATATTTATATATATTTATATATGTTTTCCATACAGTTTCCCAATGTTTAAGGTTTAACTGGTGCACTTTTATTTACATCATCTCATTGCACCCTCTTCTTCTGCAATAGTTTGATGACACCCGACTGAATGCACTCAACTCGTACTATTCACATAACAATAGTGGATGAAGCTGTGCATAAATTAACATTTTCTTTAGCCAATTTCCTGGTTGGTCGGTTTCTTTGTTAAAAATTTGTGCTACATTTGAATGGAAACCTGACTCGTAGCAAGAGATTACATTATTGTCTCTGCATTTTTGTGTACTGGTTTTCATTTCGATGACCTAATGTCATAGCTTTTCTTGGTGGGAAAATAATCTATTGCCATGCACCAGTTTAAACAGGGTATAGCCTAATACATTACTGTTGCTGCCTGCCCTGCTCTCCTTGGCTGCCGTTCTACTTCGTCGGCACTGTGGTGTTGTGAAAAGTTGGGCAAGGGTGCTGGCTGAAGCTGGGAGAAGTAATGAAAACAAATGGTTGTCATTATAGGCACTTCACATCATATTGCACCGGCTCCATAACAAAGCCCGACAAGGAGCTTTCATCATGGCCAACATGGTGTAGAGGGGAGACACTCCATCTCTGCTTCTACTTTTTCATATAACAAGACTCTGATGCTGTGACTTAAGGTTCAACTGTTCCCAAAGGAAAATGTGTCAGATATGGTACTATACAGCTCGGTGGGTGCAGCATTGCAGTAACAGTGCCAGAGTTAGCAAGTTATTTCCCACTGGGCCTACTAAAGCTAAAAATGAATGTGGTCAGGCTAGTACTGGTTCTTTGATAAAACTTCTCACTAAATGTCAGTAGAGATGTGATATATGTTTTCATTTGCACACAGAATTGAATAAATAAGTCACTTTACATGATTAAATAGACCTGTTATTTCAGAAAATCGATAAAACAACTGAAACATGCTGTACTATACAATAGCCAAGTAATTGTTTGTAGAGATTTTTGTTTCAGGCCAACTGTTGAAAAATGAAAAACAGATATGTAGGCTACATGACATGTACATATCAACCTACATTGCTTCGAATTAATCTGATTAACAAAATCCTTGCATTTTATAGGTTTTAAGTGTAAAATACAAAGCATACACAGACAAAACTCATTGCCTTCAAGTGGCACAGGTGTCAAAGCTGTATGAGGATGACGTTGCATTCACTGCAGCAGCTGCTGACACTGTAGGTACCACAGACTGCAACTGTATGTCTAGAACTGCAGGACCGACCCTGTGTGTCTTTGCTGAGAGCATTGTTCTGCTAAAATGCCATGAAGTGCCTTCAAGTTAGTATTGTGATATTTCCTACTACATTTCCTTTTATTTTCGTAGTTTGACACATGGTGCAATCGCTCCATGTTGCTAGTGTGTAGCTGCCTTTTGTAATTGTGATTTACAATAGGTGCCAACTGAATTGTTGGTGCATCAGATTGTTCAGTACTTTAGAAGATTTTTGTTGAATATTAACAGTTGCTCAAAGTCATCAAAGTTTACATCAAGACAATTGGGAACCCTGTTTTCAAACTGATATTTATGATTTAAAAAAAAGAAATCAACCTGATACTGAAATAGAGTGGTGAAAAATTAGGGTGGAGCAATTGAATTTCATTCTCATTTTAGTTTTAGACATTTTGTGCAACATTTGAACAAAACCATAACTAAAACCTTACCCAAAATGTAATCAAACTCTTTGGGTTGTCTAACCCCTAACCGCACCTTGTCTGACTAAACTGGTGAAAATGAGATGTCCATTTAATATTATCTATGACCTCAATATATAATGCACACATTTGTATAGTTCATACAAATTTTATTAACCTTTATGAGACTGCACCTCTGCAGTCTCTAGGCCAGCACTTCCCCCTATGTATTTTCTTGTATACATTTTGCTTCTCGTGACTCACAAAAATAATACAAGGATTCATTGTATTTCAACTATATCACAAGTTTTTTTTGTGTGTTAACATCTTGTGATGTGCAGTTGTTCTTCTCCTGGAGCTTGGCTGTCACTTCCTACACACAACACAAGTCATACTTATTCACCCTTTGATGTGGGAGTGCTGACTCATGTCCCACCTCCTCATTTGCTGGTGTATATCTGTAAAATGAAGTCTTCATGTGTACTTGTACTGCACAGTTTACATCCTTACCCTCGTCTCACGCCCCACCTCGGACGAGAAGCGGTTTTTGTCCCTCAGTGGTTCATTAGAAGCCATCTTCTTTTTCTTTTTCCCTCGCACAAACAGCGAGCAGATAAAGAGGAAGATCAGACTTAATTGGGGTGGTTTAGCTGGCAGTGACAACAGAGAGTGCCTTGCATATAAGGAAGAGACAGACCAGATAACTCTCCGTCAACTTTGCTTAAGGACAACAATATTTAAATCCTATCCTACTTCCCAGGTGCTTTGTGAGCAGCACTGTTACGGCATGCAGCACGCAGAAGGAGGAGAGGAGGATTAAAACAAACAGTAAGGTAAACTACTCACTAATTAGGATGGATTGCCCACTCCCCTCCCTTTCCCTCACACCCCCATTTCTCTTTTTTCTCTCATTTCCAGTCCTGCAGTCATATAGGGGCGAATCTAATGGCTGTGCTTTTCTTTTCATGTGGTTGCAGGAAGGAACATGGCGGTATCTTTCCTTCTCCCTGAGCTGACAGAGATTGACAGCATCGGGTGAATCTTTGTACCCACTTCCAGTAGCTTTATTTCAACGAATTGTGTGCATACGGTGGACTTGAGCTAAATTTAAACACACACATTCCCTGACAGCTCCTCACAGCCGTCACATTATCCATGATGTGCTAAGGCACGAGGGGAAGGAACCAGTAAGGGGTTGTACTTTAAGTTTTCCTCGACTCCCCCCTCAGCCCACCACCTCTGCACCCTCATGTACTACCTCATTTTGTTGTTTACATTGACACACTCCTGGCTCTCCCACCTCTGCCCCAAAAATAGAAAACTAAAGCTGTTAGTGGTCCCCACTATTAACCTTGTTATTTCTCACCCTGTCTCTCTCTCTCTCTGTGTCACACACATACGCACACATACAGATGCTTTTTTTTTTAGTAGTAGGCTGCTGGGGGAAATAAAAATGTTCCTCTGTATTGAGCTGTGGCTGTGTCGGATGTCTGAGGATGGGAATGTATGATAAGAGGAAGAAAGGCTCCACTGTGGAGGCTCTGGGGAGCACAAGCTGCTCTCACTTTCACAGGAAATGGCACTTTCAGATCTCTTCCGAGCTGCAGCGCAGGGCTGTTTGCCTGGAGAAAGTGACCCTGTGGTAACTGTTTGTACTCAATGCTACATCAAGGTGGACAGTAATGTCGCCATCAACTGATTTGAGGAGTCACAAACAAG
Organism: Seriola aureovittata; assembly: GCF_021018895.1. NCBI lineage: Eukaryota > Metazoa > Chordata > Actinopteri > Carangiformes > Carangidae > Seriola > Seriola aureovittata. Next base: position 17,082,127 of record NC_079369.1, on the reverse strand, counting down.
CCAATGAAATATGTACCACGCAGCCAAGCAACAGAGGCAAGCAAACTCCCCACTCAGAAGTTTTACAGAATAGCTTAGCAACTACAGCAACTTGATCACGGTTACTATAGCAGCAGAGTCATAAGATGGATTCCCTTCGCAAAGCTGAACGACGTCAGTGTCTAATAGCCTGAGCAGCGAATGTTTGCTGCTTTTAAAGGAAGAGTGAACACATATGTTGCCCCAAGATCATTATAAAAAACTCAATAATGAACATCATAAAACCAAAGAAGAAGCTCCAAACACAAACACTTTTAGGTTGCCATTGAAAATATTCAGAATAATGTGCCTAATGGGGTGAACATGTTATATATAATATTCAGATGTACTTCTGCAGAGAAAATTCTGCTTTTGATCATGGACACAGTGAAGAGGCAGAGGCGCCATTAGTGAGAAGAGAGTGACTCAAGGGGGCTCTAGTCGGCTTTATTACAGGGAAATTAGACTGAGAGGAACTAATTATACACAATGACGTCAAAATTCATACAGTTTTAGGAATTACTTAGTTGATGTTTATCATTAATAACTCCCATATCAAACACACTGGACGAAAGCAATGTCTGCATTATGTCCATGTAAAAAGCATCCCTTTAAGGACTGTTAGTAAGTTTTTCTGTTAGTATTGCTATAGCCAGCATTAGTATTAACAGCTGTTTACTTACCAGTCTGGAAGAAACGATGCAAGTTCAGTATCAAACCTTACCAAGAGTTGTCTCCAGCTGTGGACAGCAACCCTCTTGTTTTGATTCAATTTCTATCACTTCTTTTCTTGCACTTATGTTAGCATGCTAACCAGCTAGCCTGGCCCAGTTGAACTGTAATGCTACTTTCTGATATTGAGTCACTGCAGCAATCAAGCTGCCCTTAAGAAGTAGTGCATCTCAGAAGGTTTAATATAACCTATTGTTCTGTAAATGCAACAAACGGCTGAAGCTCTTAGCAAGACTCACAAGTAAACAGCTGTTAATGCTAACGCTTGCTGTCTAGCATTAGCAGAACTTACAAATAGCTCCTTTAATTAAAATGTTAATAGCTGCAACATTTAGTAGGTTCATAAAGCATGTCATAAAAATAGCAGCATAAAATCACTATGGATGTGATCAAATTAGCTGTACAATTTGTCATAAGACAAATTCAGGAAATAACAACTCAACATAATTTCTAATCAATCAGAGAAGGCCAAAGTCATGGACGGGAGATTACAGCTGTTTATCAATATGTGAATGCAGCTCTAGTTTAACTACTGTCACACAGAAGCCTGAAGCTATTATTAGCTACTGGAAGATGTTGTCATGGCTGACTCACAGGTAAGCAAGCTCCCGATTCCTGCATTAGCTGAGACAGCGTACAGGATGAGCATTATAGTAAAGGGCTGGGTGGAGTTAAGGGAGCAGAAAGAGGGAGGGGTGGGGGAGTGGAGTGGTTTGAGTCTCATGCTAGCACTAGCTTGATTTCCAGAACACGCATATTATAGCTTGAAGTTAAGTGCTGTTTGAGCTGATATCATACAGATATTCAAATCACAAAAAAATACAGGTAGCCAAGTTGGTCACATATTTTAACTTGAAACACACATAGTACCATACACTTTACATTTAAAACTCTATCTTTACACAGGCTTTTAATGTTAGTGGATGAGTGTTGTACCAACACCTCTTCACTGTCAGAAACGTTCTGGGGTTTTTATCTAACCTGGGCCAAGATGGTTAGGGCCACATGGTGAGCAGTCCACAGTCCCTTGGTACAATAATTGTGTTCTACAATTTCTTGTGGATCCTGACAAAGGTAACTTAAATTAAAGTTGACTGTGCAAGCATGTCATCACAATGACACCTGAAACTGCCTTGCGCAACCCCAGCCTTGACTGCCTTGCTCAAGGGGCCAGTCACAGTCGCACAGCCAGATTTTGGTTTATAGTCTAACTTGTTGCTTTCTATCACAAACCCGCTTCCTTAACCGGCCCTTTGCCACCACGCAACTGGAGAAATAAATTAATGTTGTTTACATTGTACCTAACAGCCGATAGCTTCCTGCTGCAATGAAGTAAAAAAAGCAAAGAAAGCAATATCAGGTTGGTGAAGCTCCACTTGCAGAGGTCTATTACTTTACTGTCACAGCTCTGTGGTAGAAGGCATTTTGCAGCAGAGACGAGTATTTACCTCGCAAGGAAGGCTTGTTTTGCCATGTGCAGCCTGTACCCTAAAATCTGAACTCTCTTGCTTATACATTACAAGACAAGTCAAATTTTAGTGATAAAGTGTTTGTTACAGGCAGTTTCACCACCAGTGCCTTCTGGAGAACAAAGCAAGTAAATATAGATACAAACAGGAGATAAAAAAGAACAAAAGCATTGCAAAGTACAGAGAGTATGTGCGCGTGAGTGGATTTGAGACCAAAGGGCAACAGCAGGGCAGTTTGCATGAGAAGCACAATCAATAACAAGACTGCAGCAAAGGAGAACGAAGGGAGAATAATTTGTAAGTTGATAGTTATAGCTGCACTATTCAAATTCTTTTTTATGTAATAATCCAGCTGTCTGGTCAGCCCAAATGGAAAGTTTCTCCCAAACAGTAAGCAAATACTTTATCTTAAGAAAAGTGAAGAACTTCACCACATCCATGCCCACAAGAGAAAAGGATGTTTAGTTTACTTATGATGTTACATAAAAGTCATCAGCTGTAAAACCATCTACTTTTCACGTGTTCCTCTAAATGAAGAAGGCTACACATCCAACCCATTCCATTAATGTTTGCACACGGTGGAAAGTTACTCTTGTTGCCTCCTGATGTTGCCAGAAGTCCATGCCAAGTGTGGGGTATACATCCTAACTGTTCTGCTGTTTGTCATTTCAGATGCAGTTTTAACAGCGTACTTTTGCATTTAGAAGGATGAATCACAATTCCCCACAGAGCACTAAACATTACCTTGCCCAATCTACTCAAAAAGCTTTGCCCACTCGCTTTGAAAGCACAAATTTATATCTTAACATCTGCCTGACTCCTACTGATATTGCAATGCTCTATATAAAAAAACACTTTGCACAGCTTCTCTCTTTGTTGTGATTGCATCTCTCTAAAATGATGCATGCATCACTCGCTTGCTGACAACACGAGTGTAGTTTGACATTTGACAGAAATATTTTGGATCTTAGTTGGATGTGTTGTGATGCCTATGCTGTTTGTAGCTTCTGACTGATGGCTCCCTTAATCAAAGCTCTTTCTCCCTCAGATCCCTGTCGAGCTTTCTCCACTCTCCTTCTTATCTTTCGCCGGCTTCCTTATTCCCTTCTTCCCCATCTTCCCTCCTCCATTCTTGTCTTATCCATCTTCGCACCTTCCCTTCCCTGCTGCCTGTATTTCAGGGGGGTATCTTCCAGCCCTCTGAACATCCACCACTTTTTGTGTAGGAATTAATCAAGCAACCTGGAAAACTGATTCCTCTCTAGCACTTGTAAACATTTGACTGAAAACAAAGCACTGCACCAACATGCTGCAACTGAGGGAAAGAGGATGTTAGCCGATCAGTCGTCATGAGGAATTGCGTGAATGTTAGTGACCTCTGAGTTAACAAGGTGTGACAAGTTGCTTCTCGTAAAAACCAGTCTGCTATATTCTGTGAATTTCTTTCCTGAGAGCAGACGACATAAAATAACGAAACAAGAAAGACTGAGCATGTCACCAAACTTGTGATACAGCCAAAGCATATGTGTTTTTGTCTCTGTGTGTGCATGTATATGTCTAATGCCAGTGGAGAAAAGCAAATATTGTCTTTCCTTGCTTTCTGTAATGCTGTTGTATTATGTTATACTGTACAGTGATCTCAGGTTGTATATATAATTTAGCATCACAGCAGTTGTTGGCATGTTTTTCACCCAGTCTGCCCCTTGTATCTGTCAGTGCAAACCCTCTGGTGAACACACTAAAACGTATCACTGAATGTTTCAATAATGATTAGCAATGGAAAAATCTGCGATGTTGCGTAACAGAGAAGACAAGAAAGACAGAACATCCTCTCTCCCCCTCACCATTAAGTACTGAAATTTGAATGTTAACACGATAAAGAGTATTGTCATTTCTATGTGGAGAGACCAGGTGCTAATAATACAGTCTCTTTATTTGCTGTCACCACTGTAATTGCATGATGGTGTGTCTCATAAATAGTGGTAACCACTCTCTAAACATTCTCTGACAGGCTTCTGTTGGCGCTTAGTCAGATCGGGGGGGCTGCTGTCAGCTCACTTAGTCAGGAGTGGGTCCTCAGCAGATGTGACGTGGGCCTGGGTGGGAAGCAGCAGCTCTCTCTCCCCGTGAAAATATCCGAAAGGCAGGTCCTGATCGGTTGCCAGAATCTCCTGCCAGTCGATCGCCAAGCTTCTCTCACTCACAGGATTGAAATGTGCCTGTCATTTTTTTTTGGGTGGGAGGGGAGGGGGCGTTTGGGCTTGAACATGCTGTTCTTTTCTCCACTCAGTATTTGGATCCAAAGCCGCCCGGAGACCAAACTGAGTTTGAGTTAAACAATAAGCAAGAAGAAATTGACTTTTACATTTTCCCACTAAGCTTGTTTGGAGCAGTTTTGTCATATTTGTAAAGGGAATAGAATTGTCACTGATGAGACTAAAGAACCGTAAAAGGTGAGTTTCATGGGTATTAAGGGACTACAGGTGTGAAGAAATACAAGTTCAAGCTGCTTAGAAAGACAAACTTAGCAAAATAAAGTGAATATAAACATCAGTGTGGACTGATACTCATTATTAAGCAGTTTCAGCAATATGTAGTGTCTTTACAGGCATTTTAGGCTGAATCATGCAAACACGCACCCAAACATAACCCTTTTATCTTCTAAATGGAACAATAGTTTTCAAAATTGCTACCAAGACACACATTAGGAGAAGTGGATATAGCTACAGAGGCCCTGTTATCTTATGTTAAAGAGGAAAAGAGCCATTTTGGGTGCTTCATTGTGTCCAGAGGTGTGATACATCCATTTAACCCTGGTAAAGAGGGAAATATTGCTCTTGTATTACTTTTGTTGTGCAACTCTACTTGTGAGATGTTACATGGATTCAATTGTGATGATGAAGCAATGAGTTGAATTGATACTGTATCTAAGAGCAGATGATTTCCCAAAGGGAGAAAAAAGCAATGAAAGCATCAGTCCCAAAATACACTACTAAACAATTGATTAAGGATTCCACAAAAAACTCTCTGATCATATGAATATGAGGAATCCTCAGATCACAACCTCTCAAAAATGTTTATTCAAGGAACTTTCAGGTAAGGAGTTTTATTTTGCTATTTGTCTACACTCTATGTACTGCACTATGTGGAGTTGGAGTCTCAGGGAATGGCACTTTTACCTATACTGTATATTTTTAATTACTTCAAAGGCAATGCATACAAGTTTAAGACATGACCATGATGTCAAAGGGCAAAGCCATTCTGAACACAGATATTGGAAGGGGTTGTATGCCTCCATCAAGCAGCCAAGTTGCAGGAAATATGGTCACAATCTCTGAAGTTGACATTTGTATTAAATTGTGTCATAATAAGAGTATGAATTCTTGAGTTATGGCCAAAAACATCTTTATGTGTTTTGTCACCTTGACCTTTGACCGTTTACCTCCAAAATCTAATCATTCCATCCTTGACTTCAAGTGAATGTTTGTGCCAAAAAAAGAAATTCCCTCAATTAAAGAGATATCCTGTTCACGAGAGCAGTACGGACGGGTGAGCAATTTCTGCATTATTTACTAATATTTTCCTATTTCCCTATCTCCAGTTTCTTTGGAAAACACCAAAATAAAATTAAAAGATACAGTTGAAACAAAAATTAAAAAGGCACAAAACTGCTGTCATTATTGCATGAATACAGATGATGACATCTTCAAAAGCAGAATTTATTTGTAGGAAAACGTCTTTAAATGGCAACTAACTTCAGTAGCAGCTCACATTATCCTCTACTTTAAGACCAGCAGGGACTTTATAACAGAAAACGTCTCTTCTGAATATATTTCACTTTGGGAAAAAAAAATGAAACTGTTACTTCATGGCAACCTTCACTTTTCGGTGGCCTCCTGAAGCTGCTTGAATCCGAGAATGCTTTTTAACTCTCCTTTACGTTCTCCCTTTGACTCCAACAGTGAAGGAGCCGTGTCAGTGTCGGCAAGAGAGAGGCAATTGTGAATTCTATGTGGTGATTAACGGTGTATTCAAGGCAGTAGTCAGCCTGTCTTACCTCAGCCCCAAGCTAAATTGCTGTCTTTTTCCAGCCCTGTGAATGCTCTAGCACCCCTGTATTATATGAGATGTCCCCCTAACGGGTGAAGGAGTGTTCAATTATTTATTCATGCAGTTACCTTTTTATTTCTATTTGTGAAAAAAGGGAAGAAAAAGTAAGAGACACTGTTGTTTCCTACGTTGTTTCTTCTTCTTCTTTTTTTTTTGGGGGGGGGGTTGCAGCCCACACAGCTGCAGTATGGTGGGAAATATGAACTGCAAGAAGTATTTGGGTACACTGTCAGTCATTAACGTTTAATATGTATGAAGTAAAGGAACGAGACGACAAGGTTAATCCTGTGTCTTCTCTTGAGAAGACATTGCGCTAATTGACCATTTATTTCTCAAAACCAGTTTGCTCACTGCTTTTTAAAACCTCACATTATCTGCTCAAACTGAAGTCCATGTTTTTTTGGGTTTTTTTTTCCCCTTTTGTTGCAATGATTTACACCTACAAGCTGGTGAGTAAAACCATAATCTCTCACTGATGTTCACTTGAATGCAGCCATGGTAGATTAAGTCCCCTGTTCAAGGGCAACTTCACAGTTCGACAGGATGAAAGACATTTCACCTTCAGGTTCTCCTTTTTCCTTCACATGGCCAAGTTTCTAGAGTCAGTCCAAGATTTTAAACCAAGCAATTCTCAAACCACAAGTGAGCTCTGCCAGTGATTTCTTAAGAGTGTTTACTTTAAAGAGAAACAACTCTCCACAGCACTTCAGAGATTGCCTGTTAAAGGTTTCCTGGGCTTCACACTGTGTGGGGAAAGTTTTAGTGTTGTTTTGCAAACTTACATATTAAAGCATAAAGACCTCAGCCAACAAACAATGCCATGCATTCAACAACCACATCCATGTTCACTCACTCACTCACTCACTCACTCACTCTCTCACTCACTCACTCACTCACTCACTCACTCACCACTGTCATTGAGTAGTAGCATGCACTTCATACTGTATGCACATATATCTGCATGTCTAAATCATTACTCTGTTGTTCTCTTTACTTTGCTCTGACAGCATGAGCATTGGGAGCATCCCTGCCCTTCAGCTCTCGCTCCCACTGAGGTGGTGTGTAGATCTCCAGCACTCTGCTGCACCATACTGCTGCACTCCACCAGGGGGGGAATGGTAGAGAGGCTGGGGAGAGAGGTTTGACTTACAGCATATTTTTCTAAGAGCTCTGCCACCTCCCCCCCGCTCTCTTCTGTTGCTCCTCTCTCCCTATCATTTTCTCTCTGTTGTACTCTCAGTCGCTCTGCTCTCTGGTTGTCTTGAGAATGAATCTCAGCACGTCTGATAAAACTCAGATGTGATTGCACCATTACCGATGCCAGGATTTCCTCACATGAAAGTGAGGGCAAATTTGTGTACAGTTGCAAGAAAAAATAAGTGAACCCTTTGGAATTATCTTCATTGACTTAAAATATGGTTACAGTAATGAAAAAACATATCCGTGCATTTTAAATGTAGTATATTGCATCGCCCAGGCAGTACCTTAAATGTGCACAGCTAACTCCTGGCTCCTTTCACTCTATTCACACATTGTCCTGTCCAGTATGAAATGGCTTTATGATTGGGCTGTTTATTCAATAAAAATATTAGCTCAAGCACATTGTGTTTGTCCACACTTGTGACTTAGATGAAGGTCCGATCACATTTTATGTCCAATCGATGCAGAAAACCAGGTCATTCCAAAAGGGTTCATGCACGTTTTCCTGCCACTGCATATGGAGAGGGTGTCTCTTCACCATCTCAAAAGGTATAAAGGAGCACTAATAGAAATTAAAGTTAAGTCCAACCCATCCTTAAATCCCCTGCATTAAGCAGCTGAAATTATTCTGAACACAGTTGTTGACAAATGGCAATTAAAAGATTTGTTAATGTCGAGTGATTAAAAACACTGCAGGCATTTCACAGGGAAATTCAGCATGCAAATTGCTTTCTCTGCAACTGCTGGTGCTGCTCGGTTTGCTGAATGAAAAGCCCCCCACCCCCATCCCCACTGTTATCATAATATTAAAGAGCTGTCACTTCTCCTGTAATGGAATGCACAATGTGAAGAATTAGCATTTTTCAACAGCTATCTTGTTTGTGCCAGGATGAGCAATTATTGGCTAGATACTCTTTTTTCTTCTTTCTCTGAATCGTAAGATAATTCTCTTTCCTCCCAGGAAGTTGCGGTCAGTCACAGCCTGAGAGCAGTTTCTTCTTGCATGTGTATGTATGAGCGTATATGCATGCTGTTTCTCTGTGTGATTTCTGTGGCAGACTTTAATCATCAGTTCTGTCCATCGATGGCTGCAGCACAATGTTCACCAAAGGCAGGCGAGAAGAATAACCATGAATGCGGAGTTAGAATTAATCATGCTGGGGTAAAGCATCTGTGTGATGGAGTATTACACACCTAAATCCTCATTGGTGTTGTCTTCACTGAGCATTTCAGGATTAATTCACTACTCAATACAGGTTAATACCTTGAGCGTGGCGTGTTATCAAACGCTGATATTTCGAGAAAAGACTCCTTAATAACTCCATTACAAGCTCTCTGTTGACTTTGATGGATTAACATAAAACTATAATTATTAAAGACATTTTTCAACTCATTCCGTTGTCCCTATGCATGAGGCGACTCAAAGAGTAATGGCTGCCAGGTGATAATGTCCATGTGTGTGATGTGCTTAAAAATAAAGAATTAGGTAAGTACTAAGAATGCTATTGTTTCACTATGAAGGAAGGTCATATGTTATCAGGTGGTACACACACACACACAGACACTAAATTCTCTGTGTACTCTTTTAATGCAGATAATTGGTCTATTAAAAACAGCTTCCAGCCCAATCAAAAAAGCCACCTCTTACTGGTTGGGGCAACGTGTGAATGGAGTGAATGGAGCCAAGAGTAATCAGTGCATAAGATACCGGGTGATGCAATACACTGCATGTTTATATGTGTGGTGAGAAAGTGGTAAGCTGGTATAATTTCCCCTGTATTAGCTGAAATCAAAAAACATGGTAGCTTGTTAATGGATGTTCAAGCCGTTAACGGATGAAATACCCGCAGCAATAGTAATTAAACGTACAGAGGTGGCTGTTTGTGCAGTCGGTGTCGTCACTGACGATCAGGCAATCTGATGGTTTAATGGTGTTTCATCATAAATTCTGAGCTAAAATGTTGATATCATATAATTAACCTAATATATAAATGGGTTAATGATATATATTTTTTAAAGGTTTTACTTGCGTACTCTCTTCAGTCACTCTTCACATCACTCTTTAGACTGTTTGTGTCCCGAGGGGCGAAATAGTGGGTGGTAAAAGGTCGATCTAATTTGACTGTAATTGTAAATTTGTGTTAAGAAATAGAACCTCAGAACCTGGACCTTGGGTGAATTGCTATCATAATGTCTCTGTTCACAGCAGCTTCACTGTTCAATAACAAAGGTATCTCAAACTGGGCACAACTCCCTGTGGGAAGACTGTGAATGAAGCTTACCCATATCTCTGTTGTTCAGTGTTATCTGTAGACATAATGACAACATATTACAAATCATCAGTCTAACACACACACACACTTTAAGGTTAATTAATTAACCATGAGTAAATTTGAAATTAAAAACTGTGTGGATGGGATGATGTATTTCAAGTGGCAATAAAGCAGTGGGCCAAGCAGCAAACTGTAGTTGGATGTATTACGATATGTAATATATAGATACACTATCCTATCATTCAAATGTATGTATTCTTGGTGCTTGTGGAGGACAGAATGATCAGCTCATCTCCAGAGAGTCTTTCATCTATTAACTGAGATCCCCTGTTATTCTTTATGGGTGTAGTGGTTATAATGTAGCAGTCCTATCCCATAATACTAACTGATAGGATAACAATTTATGAGGCCAATAATGTATTGTAATGGCAAGTGATGTAAATGGGATGAGATAAACTTAATTAAACAGGCAGGGTGGCCTAGCAGATGGTGAATCTGTCCAGTAACTGAGAGGTCATGAGATCAAATCCCTCTAATAGCTAATGTGTCCATCCACTGCCATGTTTCTTGTCCATGTGTCCTTGAGCACATGGACATGTCTCCACTCACTTTGTAAAATTCTCGAGATCATAGTGCTAGCTTAACACTCATTAAGCAATACGCAGTGGCTAGCTTGTTATTAAAACCATGACTATGACATTGAACATTTAAATTGAGAACGTACTTATGATATAATTAAGAGTATTGATTCACATTTCTCTCTCATACTAGTCTGACCTAGTGTGCACTTAACATTTCTGAAATTCCACAGAAATAATCTTTTCTGCTATTATTATGCAGCAGTTAGGCAGGTGCTCAAAAAAGTAGATTTTTGTTCAGTTTTTGTTCCATAACAATACAACCCAGACAGCCAGTTTAAAAAAAGAGAACTCTCAGTACTTGCAATAGCTGAGTCACTGATACTGACTGATATCCTATCCCTCCAATGTGGATGCACAGTTGATTTCAGGGCCTCCTGAGGAGGCTTTTGAAATGCAGCCACTTGCCTTGATAGAAAGCTCCTATCCCATCATTGCATATTTATTTATTTCTCCCGCTGCTTTAAGTGGAAACATAGTGAGTTGAGCAGCAATGTCCTGTCTCTTTGCGTCCTCCCTTCTGCCTGCTTTGTTAACTTAAGAAAAAAAGTCTGTCTGCTGAACCAAGATGTTCAGAATGGAACCATCAGTCCCATATGGTGCCGAATGTTCAAAGGACACTGATCGCAGGAAATAGAAAGAGCCAGCTTGCCTGCAGTGCTGTTATGTCCCATATGCAGACTGTGGTGTTTGCAGGCTTTCCGACAGACAGATGCCATCTTGATATGTTTAAGTGGGTTGTCATCCACTGAAGTGATGTTTATCTCGCCTAATTTTTGGTGAGTAAAGCAGAATTACGCTCTTACCTCAACTTTGGTTGGTCAGTGACATGAATGAATCAAATTAATAGCACAAGTTTCCTCAGGTTGCAAAAGTTCTGAATATCATGCTTCTTATAATGACATGAAATAGTTTTCTCACTCCAACATTCTAGCTGGAAATAATCAGCCAGTATAAATACACAAATATTGCTTCATTTATCTTATCAAGCCAAACACCCTCTCTACATACTGCAAAAAAAGCTGTGTGGTGTGCAGACTTCTCATCAAGAGCACTGACACCTTTATTTAATTTCAAGCACTGCTCTTAAGTAGGTTGAGGGAAGGAAGTTTCATCTTGCATTCAGATCTGTAAAAAAGAGAAAAGTCTTTCACTCCTTCTTCTTGTGCAACGTGACAGCTAATTACTTTCACACGCTATTAAACTTTGAGAGTGAGATATTTGCATTAATACATTTCAATCCATGAGGAAAATTCACATAAATATCATGCGGGTTTAATTAGTGAGAGCAATAGATTTTTCTTCCAAAACAAGAAAAATAAATCATTGTGATTAACAGCAGGAAACTGAAAGAAAACATGGCCTTTATTCAGTTCAGTCAAAGTAATTCAAGCCTATTGAACAATAACCTTCCATTTATCCAGAAAGAAAATAATTAAATCGTTGACTTGTTGTGGTTGACAGAATTTTTTCGACTGTTCCATCTCCTCTTCCCTCACCGAAAGGACAATTACGGTTTCCAGTTGGGAAGCCAGTGAGGGATCAAATCCTCCCACCAGTTGGGTGAGATATGGTGGGATACCATAAAATTCTGTGTGTGCTATGCTCTCCCTATTTTCTGTCAGGCAAAAAGAAGCAGCTGATGACGCCATGTGTATCTGAGGAGACATAAGCTGTCAAGATCCTCTTTAATGCGACACAAGGAGATAGCGGTGGCAGAGATTTTGATAGTTTTGTGTTATGGCCACTGCAAAATCAAGGAAAATGCAAGACAGGCTTCTCTTATAGTTGGATCTTACAGAGTAAGTTGAAGCTCCTCTCCAGACATGTTTTAAAACTATTTAAGAAAATACTCTGCTTTGAATAATATTTTTGTTTAACATGGGTTTCCAATATAAAAAGTGAGAAAAAAAAAAAAACTGGATTAAACAAAAAAACTGGGGCTGTAGGCACCTTTACACTGACTTTCTCATTGACAAATTATGGATTACACCAACCACCGCTGCTTGCGCTACGTTGACAGGTGAAAGAGCAGTGCGTATCAAGATGGTAAGTGGAGAAAACATTGGAGAGACTCAGCCACATCTTTGAGCCACAGTCAGACTCAGACTCAGGAGCTGGTTGAGCAGTGAGAAGTTTGTTGTGCAAAGTTGTTTGTTTATGTTGTTTGTTAGCTTGTAATTAGCAGTGGCTGAAACAGTGTTAGTGGCTGTGCTAACGCAAATTCTTGCTGTTTTGACAACGTTTCGGTCACTGGTGAAGGAGCAGAGCGTATCAAGATGGTTAGTGCTAGCAGAAACACCAAGCCTATTGAATAATAACCTTCCATTTATCCGGAAAGAAAATTTAAAGAAATGATTTGATAAATGAAATGTGTCTGAATCTGTTTTTATGAGACTGCAATTGGTTCTCTGCAGTTCCACGGTGGAAATACGCAGTAACGCCATTGACTGCTTATTTGGCTCATGATGTTTTGCATTATATAATAACTTACAGTTATAACCCTAATTCATGCCTGTCGCAACTGCTTATCAAATAAACACAAATTGGAGAAAGTGCTTCTTCTATCTGTGTAATGTCTGTGATATGTTTTCACTTGATTTCTTTAATTGCATCAGCATACGTTGGTGAAAATGTAGAGTCTGTTTTTTTTTTTTTCAGTTAAATCCCCTAAACAATAATAGCCCTAAATATCATTGTGGGCATAATGTCAGTTGGAATTGAATGACATGTCAGTTTTAGTTTCAATGAGGCATTGAGGGGGGAAATGAAACAGAGCAAAAAACGCCATATGACAGGACAGCTGTCAGGGAAGATGCTCTCTTCTCTTGCTCTTTGTTTCTGTTTTAAGTGTAGCAGGAGGCCTCGTGGAGTTTGGCAACAGAGAGCTGAAGCAAAGAAGTTAGTATTTGGCGTAGAAAGTCAATTAAATTCATTCACGTGTGAATAATTATGACAACAAACTGATGGTAGAACAAAATAGTCAAGCTGCCTCACCATGTTGCCATTGCCACTTTTTGGTCCCTTGTCAAGACCATGAGATGAAGTAGTAGTTTGTTGATTTGCCAACTGAAAAACAGGGTGTTTCTGCCCACTCTGTCTATTATTGCAGAATATGTCTGCAATAAGTCATACACACATTAAAGCTGCTGTAATTAAGTCTGAATGGGCACATTTAATTACAACTGCCACCGCTCTCTGTGCTGTGAAGCCCAGCCGCCAAAGCCACTACCTCTCACAAAGGAAGACCTGCTTGGATGTGCTGGAAGCCATGACAGTTTGTGGACACTTCTAGGAAAATTCAAAAAAGGCACACTGAAGTGATATGTAGTAGGGATTCTTGGACCTCGTCAAAAAGGATCTGAAAGTGTCATCTAGGCAATTACCGACCTTTCAAATGCAGGGAAGGATAACAGACAGTTTTCCTATTAAACAAATTTGCACTGCTAAGGCCAGGATGTGGCAGAGAAAAATTAACATGTAAATATTAATGTGTCAATTTTTTGTGAAATATTTAGTTTTTGAAGGTTGGTGACACATTCACAGGGCTAGCTGGTGAATGACTAACTGGAGATCTAAACGCTATCATAAAAGCCAATAGGAAACATGCTAGAACTTGTCAGTTACAACCGCTTCTTTCTATTTAGCTGTTCTTGGATTGAGCAGAGTTTAATGATGAAATGGTTTTTTTGAGGAGGGGGAAAAAGCTCTCAGAATTAATGAGCTTGCTAACTGTCAATTAGTCACCTTGTTACTTCTAATGCTAATGGCACAATACATGTACACAGTTTATTCAAAAGACATTTGTACCAGCGACTACTATCTCTTGTGGAGCAGTTTATACTCCAACAGATGGTGTTAAACAAAACTGGAAGATGCAACACAGCTAACAAGTAATGATATAGTTTGTAACACAAATTCGAAATTAATTTTGGATTTGGATGAGGTAACTCTGGATAAAATGTGAGTGTGTGATAAAGTTACACCATTGGTCAGCCGAATGCTGCATGACTGAGTGACTGAGAAATGACTTGGTGTGCACATTCATAGCGCCTTATTTGCTAGATTAATTGACTTTTCAGTAGCAACGAGCAACGAGTCTATCAACTTTTTGGACAAACCTTAGCCACTTTCTATCAAAGAGGGTCACCAGTACTGCCGCACAAGCGCAAGGTTGGGCTTTCCCTGCACAGATTATGCTGAACGCATGGTAGCTGACATGGAATGAGCTTCTAACTTTCTCTCTGTTTAATCACTTTTCATGTAAATATTGCTGCAGAGCAGCAGCTTGGAAATGACTTGGAAGTGACTGCTGGTTAACATTAGTCTTATGCTGTGTTTCAGTCACCATTTCATACTCATTTCATAAAGCTTTAGGAATTCGGCTGTATCATAATACTGTATATTTGAGCACAGAAAGTACAAGAGAAGCAAACAGATAAAGGGATGAAACCAGCTGATACTGGGCAGAATGCAAATAGTTGACAACATGGTCCAGCCATTTACTAGGTTTTGACCTAGTGCTCTTGTTGTAACTGTAGATAATGTCAGGTGGAGCATTTCTAACAAGCTGGGCACACATAACAGCCAAATTAATGGTAGTTATTTTGCTAGTTTTTGAAGAAATATTTTTCTGCAACAAAAACCCTAAAATTTTAGCTGCTGATGAAACTGAAATGAAAAAGTAAAAGGACACCAGAAATCAGCTCTGGCCTTTGTCAGAGCTCGCCAATTGTTGCTTTTGGTCATTTTCAAGCAGCTGAAAACAATTGATGGTGATTGGGTCAGTTCGGAGAGGTTTGAAGTGGCACTCTGGGGCCATGTTAGCCAGGGCAATCTCCGATTAAGAAATTAACAGTCTCATTACTTCCTGTGCTGTGGCAGCAAGGAAGGTAGGAGAGATCATCCAGTAGACAGCTAAAAGGACTGCCGCTGATCCGACTGAGGATTAACTGTACTCTTTTGGCAAGTTGCAGCTCCTTTCAGCTCTTTCCTTTGGCTCCCCAGTCTGCAGGTTCATTCACACCGACTTCTACTGTTAAAACTGTTGCTGCTCCCAGCTCACAACACTATACAAGCCCAACTTTGTGCTACCTTCTCACAGCCAAATGACAGCGAAGTGAAGTAAATGAGAGGATGATGCAAACATCTAGCAAGAAACAAAGAGTCCTTTAGTTTTGCCATGAGTGAATGGACAAAACTAGCATGTGAGCGTTTAGTGTGTTTTTTGTTTTCACATGACATACTCACTGGCTACGAAAGACAGAAATTTGACAAAGCAGTTAGAGCTGTCAAGGTCCCCGTAGATTCTTTTCATTCTCTGTATTTGACATGCTCATCCTAATTACAAAACTGAATTAGGTGATGAATAACTGTCCTTTATAATATGTGTATGCTTGAGCTCTCAGGTCCACAAAGAAGTACCTTTTATATCTGGTCCCTTCCCTTTCCCTAGTGAATCACTCATAGTTGAACCATACACATAAAATGAAGATTATCATGCCTCCCTGTTAGTTATATAAACTGTTCGTCTCTTGAACGTACTAATAGATACATAGCATGATTTTGGGCTTGCTTTAACAGCTAAAAGTCCAAAACTTCAGTGTAACTTCACACTGTTATGCTTTAAAATTGTACTTCAGTTATTCCTGACTTTTATTTCACAGGATCTGTCGGGACAGTATTGGAAGTGCTGCTAATACACAACAATAAAAAGGCAAATCATTGCAGTGATAATCTGAATTCTATCAGCAACAGAATACCTCATCTTGAAATTTTATCACTAATGAATACTTTAATGTCATGAAATACCACAGAAGTTATTCACTGAAATGTTTGACAGACAATCACTTTTCTGAATTTATGTGGTCTGAATTTCTACATTCAAGTTATTCAATTTCAAAGACTTAATTTCAAGTGTATATATTTTAGGATTCTCAAATTTAGTTAGAAAATATACCTCTCTAATATTCAAAAGCTCTACTCAAGTTACTTGATACGCTCAAATCAGATCAAAAAATTCTAATCAAGTTTAAAACTCAAATACAGCTTGTTCAATGTGATTGGTAAAATTCACATCTGAACAAAGGCATTAATATCACATGGATTCTCTGAATTTGAGAATCCTAAATTATATATAAGAAATTTTTTGGAAATGCATAACTTCAAAGTCACTATTGAGAATTTCACAAAGAGAAAATGTAGATTTGGATTTAGTTTCAAAGTCAAATATTTCAGTAAAATAAATTTTGTGGTATTTGAATTTTGACATCAAGTATTAAATGTCAGAATTTTGTATCCAGTTGTTCATATGTTTCCAATTATTATGGCCACTGGGTCCCCCTCAAATTCTCAGTGAGGATTTCGCCCTTGCTCCACAGTTAGAGGAGAGAAGCACAACTATAAGGAATACCTTATACCTGAAGGGTGTCTTATAAAGAGGGCTCCAAAATGTCAAACAGTGAAGAACTATGATGAAGAATGCACTTATGAGCTAATACTCTGGCTGGGATTGGTCTCATCACACTAATCTGAGACTTGTAGGAATATTGAAATTGAAAGAAAAGATAGTCAAATGACTTGTGTAACTTTATGTTTAAATAGCAAGTTGAGTAAAAACATGTACAAGTTGATGACAGAAAAGGCTACATAGGAATGTGCCGTGTGCCTCATGGCCACAATACAATAGCTAACAGGAGACCATCTTGCGATGGGACCACACCAGTCTCAACACGACATTCTGACCCAGTACTTATTACTATATTATTACAGAAGTATTCAGTACTCATGGCTCCGGCCACACCCATCTTTGAACTAAGCTTTCATTTTAATGTCAACTACACACCTGTAAAGTTTCATAACTGTATCTTGCACGGTTGTGATGCTACTGCAGTGACAACTGGGTGTCACAGCTGGTGGGATCCCATCGCATGATGGTCTCCAGTGTTATCAGTTGTTTTTCAAAAGGAAAAAAAAAGAGTGATGAAAAAGCTGTGGCTCACGGCAGGCTCAGAAAACAGTATGTGGGAAATCAAGGGAAGACATTTCAATTTTAATTTGTACAAGTATAACAGGGCTGTCTTGTTTGCCACAACAACAAATAAGTTATAAATTAATATTGAATCAAATATTCAAGTATCTGTGGTGATCAGATGCAACAGGGAAACAGGTGAGATGAAATATGTCTGTTGTTAAGGACACAAGGTGAACTATTGACTTTTTTTTTTCTATTTTACCCCTTAAGAAGTTCTCCAGTTGTCAGCTCTTATCCAGCGTTCACTTTATTCTTGATGCCATGGTGTGAACCATCATCTTTTCCAGTAGTATTGATCACCCTATCTATCCCTGAATCATCAAATAAATACGAGAGGCTCAGTTTGCTAAAAAGGTCACCAGGGTGGACAGGTATCACTTCCCATACACGTCAATGTCTCTTTTTTTGATTTTGCTGCACAAAACCAAACAAGGAAAACTACTTGCATACATATAAATGTTTTAATTTCCATACACATTACAATGTGTACGGAAATTAAAAACATTTAGTTATAAAAAAGAAAGTGAATGTTGTCGTTTTGCAATAGCGGTGAAATCATCCATTATGATAATGGATGAAAGTGCATGGGGAAGGTTGTTAATGGCCTCACTGACCATATGCTCAGACCTTTTTAGAGCCTTGTCTGATGGGGTCACAAGGATCCTCAAGCATGACATGCACATTCAGCCAACTGTTGGTAGAAGCCTACACCATCTGTCACACTCTTCTGTGGTGATGTAGCGGCACCTTGAAGCTGCAACAGTGAGAAAGTTCAACACATGTCATCTATCTGTGCGATCACACCCACTGTACAGTTCGATTTCTTTGGTCAGAGCTGTAGTGGAAATATTTCCCTTACTGCATTTAGTTTATCGGTCATACCGCCTAATTAGAGGTAAACCAAGGCTTATAATAAGTTTCAGTTTGGGAAGTGTTGTCCTTTGTAAAATGAGGTGATTACACATCCAGTTCTTTGGGAAATCTTCCCATAAGCTGAAACTGTATTTACATACCAATCCACAGTGTGCACAGTTCTTTTTTGTTTAAATTCTTGACTGTAATTTTACATTTACATTTTTATTTTTTGAACCCCCTTCTGTGGACATGTTTTTCTGTTTGGAGGTGACAGTGACTCGAGCGTTATTATAATCACTGTCTCCCTAATGCCATGAGTCTGCAGGCAGCAGACTTTGAAGACTCCAGTGCTGTAATTGTCTTTCAGTGTTGTTTGGCCTCAGTGTCTCTTGGAGCGTTCGTTAATTACAGCATCTCCCTGATTTAATTTCAGGTTGCTCCGTGTCCCCAGCAGGACATGTGGAGACAGGAAAATGGCTTTGTGTTACCTGGTCAGCACCTTTACAGTTGGATGAAGCTGAATCTCGGAACAAGTTAAAAGTTGTGTCAAAATTCTCTGAGTAAAATACAATTGTCTGACCTCACTGAAAAGTAGAGAAGTAGAAAAATCTTTGCTCACTCCTGAGCTGTATGAAAATCAAACTTACAACAAGCAGCAGGGATTATTGACTTCCAATAATATCACGACTCCTGCTGTACAGTAGTGAGTAAAGCCTAGTTTACTATCACTAATGAAGAATCCAAAAGGGCAAAACCACACCATGCTGACATTTGTGTGAAAGGAGAGAAGAAGATCAGAATGTGGAGGACAGAAGTTTTTTCTTTTGAGCAAATTTGATTTGTAGGAAGCATTTCTAGAAAAACCTGCATACATCACAACTCTGTTGACTTTAGCATTGCATGCATATTCTCTAAGAGTCAAGCACACTATTATGTATATTTCCATAATAAGTAGTTTCTACTGATCCAATTAGATTCGATGTTTGAGGGGAATATTAAAGGGCACCGAGGACTTTGTATGATGCATTATTGAATGGAAATGAATGGCAGCTTGTTTTGTCAGCTGTTACTGGCCATCTCTCCCACCATCTGCTGAAGGAAGAAGGACCCCAATTCCTCTCCCTTCTCTTTCTATTTCTCTGTCAAAAGAACAGATTGAGATGGAGAGTCTTTGTACAAGGCTCATAGATTCACTTCTTTTAAAAAATGTCTCATGAGTGAGGAGCTTACTGTCTTGTGAAATTTCATCAGAAGCATCAGAAGGGGGTATTTGAACATCGAGACCCACAGCTTTTTATTTCCCAGTAAAAGGTCTGCCTCGCCATCTTCTAACAACAATGATTCATCTGATAAACAGTTTCATCTGATAAACAGATTTTTTCCATGAAAAGATGCACCCCTTACTTTGGTAAAGGGTGCATCTTTTCATGGAAAAAATCCTCTGTCGTACATGCAGATGCATGGTGCATGATTACAAGCATACAAGGCAATATCATTGATTTATCTGTATTAAATGGCTTTAAAGAAATACAACAAGCCACAGACCATTTCTCTCTAGAATTACATTTGCATTCACTTAGCACTTTATTAGGAACACCACTCAAATACTGGGTAAGGCTTCCCTTTGCTCCCCATACAGCGTCAGTTCTTCGTGGAATGGATTCAACAAAATGTTGCACATCACAAAAGGTTTTCTACTGGATTCAGATCTGGTGTCTGGGAAGACCACTGAACTCATTGTCACGTTCACGAAACAAGAGACAACTTTGACATGTGAAATGGTGCTTTATCATGAAGTAGCCACTAGAAGATAGTTAATGGTGTTAAGGTGCCTCTGGGAACCCAAATGCAGACTTCAGAGACAGAGAAGGCAGTTTGAACCAAAGGGGAACTTATTAAACAGCTCGGTTATGATGGCTGGGGGAAGAACTGAGCAGACTGATCACAAGGGGAGCACAGGCTGAGGTAGAGACTGGTAGTGGGGGGTGGGGGGTGGGGGGGTCAGAGGGTCAGGACTGGGGCTGTGGCTGGGGCTGGGAGCTGAACATAGCAGGCAGGGGTCTCACAAAAAGTCAGGCAGAAGAAGTCCAGGGAGGGTTTCAGGCAAAGCAGGAGCTAGACAGTGGCAGAAGTCAAACCAGCCGGGGAACATTGTAGAAAGAGGGAGAACGGAATTAGCAAAAGACAAGGTTTCACAAATTGACAAACTACTGTCGCTGTCCATGACTGAGTGCAAGATAGGGCCTACAATCCAGGGACGAGTTGAAGCTTGAACCAGGTATTTATAGCAGAGCAGGATGACGATGATGATGATGATCATCAGCTGGTAGTCCGACCCCCTGCACACCTGTCTCCAATGAGGCAATGAAATGCACACCAGACAGGGACAGAGAGAGAGAGAGAGTGAAAAAGGAAGGGGGGGGGGGGGGTGCGCGCGCTTCCAGCTACCAGGGAGTGGTGGTAGAAATAGAGGGCATGATTTTTCTACAAATGCACAAACTTGAATTTTTCACGCAGCTTTTACAGGTTTATGAAGGTTGATTTATACCTACGCACTTTTGGAAAACTTGTGAACATCACTTTTACCAGCTGAAAATCTTATTGACTCAAAATCAAGCCCATAAAATTTTTGCCATAAACAGATGCACATGGTCAGCAACAATACTCAGACAGGCTGTGGTATTCAAATGATGATTGATTGGTATTAAGGGGCCCATAGTGTGCCAAGAAAACATTCCCCACACCATTACACCGCCACCACCAGACTGGACTGTTGACAAATGACAGGTTTGGTCTGTGAATTCATGCTGTTGATGCCAAATTCTGACCTCACCATCTGCCTCAGCAGAAATCCAGATTCATCAGTACAGGCTACGCTTTTCCAGTCTGCAACTGTCCAGTTTTGGTGAGCCTGTGCACTACAGCCTCAGGTTTCTGTTCTTGGCTGACAGGAGTGGAACCCGATGTGATCTCCTGTTGTTGTAGCCCATCCACCGCAGGGTTCAACATGTTGCTCATTCTGAGATGCTTCTCTGCTCACCACAGTTGTAAAGAGAGGTTATCTGAGTTATCCTAGCCTTTCTTTCAGCTCCAGGTAGTCTGGCCATTCTAATTTGACCAATAGTTTTTTTGTTTTTCACACCATTCCAAGTAAACTCTACTCTGTTGTGCGTGACAATCCCAGGAGATCAGCAGTTTCAGAAGTATTCAAACCAGCCCAGCATCATCAATGTCACTGGTACATCTGTGCTTTTGCTGCTATGACAAGTCCAAATGTCTGCTATGAAAAATGCCTGTTAGTAGCTGCATTTCAAATCACAGGCTGTATCCTTTGAAGGCTACAGTTGGAGACTGATTGCGTCACAGTAGCGCAACAAGGCTGTCCCATTTCCAAGGCTCCTTCAAATGCAGTTGAGAAATGCATTATTTGTTTTCCCTGGTCAATGAAGGATCCAATTGGTGGATCTTCCGCGGCCAAACCTATCCTAAGGTTCATTGCACGCCAGTGATGAATCACTTTTCAAAATGAGTATACGGCAGACTCCACGAATAAAATAGCGGCTGACAATAAATGGGTCATCCTACACAGACCAGACCATCTCATTTCGGTTCAGACTTTGCAGGCAGTGGCGATTGCTCTAAGACTGCAAGGGAAGCTCAGCTTCCCCTAAAATGTCAACAAAATAAGTGGTCAAATATGTTCTGTTGTGTGAACATTTCATTGACTAAATATGCGCTAAAACACGTTCATCTTTTGTTCAGAATCAGCTACTTTTCACAGGTAACCGACACGACTTCTTCTCATTCATCCCCGCAGCGCCACAGAGCTTTACACAGTGTAGACGCCGAGCGTCTCCTGACTTCTATGGGGAAGCATCGAGTGGGTTGTTCCACTGCAGCGAAACTAGACGGTCATTGGATAAATGCTGGGCTTTGTCCCGCCCATCGGACGCTCAGCGTCTCTGGGGGTCTATGGGACAGTGGGCTGGCCCGGACGCTCAGCTTCTGCATGATGATTGGATGATCTGTCTGAGGCTTAGTCCCTTTTTGATTGACAGCGAAATAAGCGAATCAGCGATCTTGAAGTATAAGCATCCACCGGAGCAGTTTTCAAGTTTTTCATTCCGTTGTTCGGAGTTGATCTGGAGACGTTACTGATCCTCAGCGACTTTGTCTTTGTTAAAAACGACTAGCGTTGTGTTTGGCGACTCTCTTCTGTCACTCTGCGAATTTACATATAAATAAACGGACACATTTTATGATGTAGGCCGAAAATGAGCTTCCCCTCCTTATAAGACCAGCAGCCGCCACTGTTTGCAGGCTATGCGATTGTCGGAGGCCATGCCTTCGTAGACTACATTTTCCAAAGGATGCAGCCCCTGAATTAGGACACAGCTTAAGTCATACTCAAGTACAATTTGGCTTTTAATAGACACTTTACCAGGGCCAGGAATGATCAGTGCCTACATATTCAATTTATTCATAGATTGATTCAATGAGCAGGTCTGGTGTTTTGTTCATCGACTGCTTTTCCTATGGTTGAAGAAATAATCAACCAAACAAGGGCTTTGTAGGCAAGGTTCAAAATGGGAATGAAAAATGGCCACAGAAAGACCCACATGTTGTAAGTGGACTTACAGTAATACCAATTCTTAACTCTGGATATCTCCTCAGTCGTCATGAAAGACATTAATTGCTCTGGCCAAAAGGTACTGCAGCCCCTGTGTAAACTGAAAATGACGCTGGCAGGATTCAATGCAGGCCTTGGTCTTTCTTTTGTGATCTGTTTAAACTCTCAAATGTCACCTTTCTCATCTACATACTTTGACAAAAACAGTACTCACAGTGGCTTACCTGTAAAAACCCACCACAGTGATGAATGAAAGCTACCTCAAACCATACTCCGTGGTGTGAGGGAATTGATTTTTCACTGGTCTCTAGCCCCAGCAGTCATGGCATTGTTCCATTAAAAAAAATGGCCTACTGGGAATTGGAGGGAAGCAAAGAGTAGAGAGAAAATACCATGGACTTGAATACTTGATAATCAAATTAAGTTTCCCAGAGAGCCATGGAACACCTGCACAGTGCTGATAAGATAAAGAACAGAGGGGGAATAGGGGGCAGAATAATCACAAGAGAAAGGAAACCTATAAAAGCCCAAACAAGGTGGGGGATAAGCAATGAATAATGTAATGAACATGTAACAGCTCAGAAATGATCTAGTTCTCGTCTAGTCTCTTGTTTTCACCATCTCCCTTTCTTCTCTCTCTCTCTTTCTCTCTTTTTTCTTTTTCTGCTCTCATTCTTTCTTTAGAAATTTCCTCCTGAACTCATTATATGTAACATCACAGGAGAGCAGTCTTCAAAGGGATTTAACAGTGAACAAAATTAATGCTACTTTCTCAATACCCAGGAACTACCAGGTCACTGAGTAGGAGTAAGACCTGTGATTGGCAAATTGAACTTCACTTTTAAGTATTTCCTGACAAAGCCACTGCTCATAATTGCAACTCATAAGAATTTGTCCCTGTCTGCAGTTCTTAAAACACCAAACTGTTCCTCTCATCTCTGCACCAATGGGGTGATAGTACCTTAATTGTAAGGAAAGCAATTTCCTTGATCCTATCAAGCTTCCTTAAAATGAAACTTGTCAGATGAAAATTGTCTGATGAAAGTGACAACTGGTTCTGCTTTTCGACGCTTCTGAAATCTCTATCGGAGCAATGAATGGATAACTGTAAGAGAAGCCTATAACCAAATAGCTGCTGATGCACCTGCCATGTGTAAATGTGAAGCTGAAGTGAAGGCTGCTGCCGGGGTGCCCCTGACTTTTGATTTTTGAACTGAAAAATTGTTGGAAGTTAACTTTCTGTGTATTTATAGTCCTTACGCTGATTGTGTTGGGGGTTGGGGTGGGGTTCATCTGGAGTGTAATTTTTTTATGTTGAAGTAGTCCAGATGCTAAGATGTACCTTCCATCTTTATCAGTGATTAAGTCTGTACACTGAAAAACATATTTTCTAAGTATAGACACTCACACACTCACACACTCATATATATATATATATATATATATATATATATATTTGATACCAAGATGCGTGTGCCCCTTGATGTTCCATTTCCTGGCACAGAAAATACCTGGCCAACCCATCTTTGCTTTAATTTTAATGATTCATTTTCCTTTAGGTGGGTCTCCTGCAACACAGCTATATCACTGGCAAGATACTTTTAAGTGTGAAATTATTTTATAAGGTTTGACTTTATTTGAGACCCCATTTATTTTCCAACTCATCACCTTTATAATATTAGAACTGTATCCATCTGCTCTGTATTACCAGCATTTAAATATACACATGCCATATTGATTTCCAAAAATATTCAACACCTCAGGGGGAATGATAAAGGGTAAGAAACAAGAACATACATCAATGCCATTAGGCAAACCTTTCGTAATTCTCACTTTCTAGAATTTCTACACATGGTAACTACTGTATGTTTAAGGTTAAGAAAAGATTGTTGTTGTGGTCAATAAAAAGAAAGTCACTAACTGCAGGTCTGTGATGGGATGCAAACTGTGGTCTGCCTCATCAATGTCAGGTGACTTACATGTCCATCCACCACTCTGACCTCCACATCCTTACGAGTGGCCTTAATATGTCCAGAATCCTCTAAAATGAACATAACTTCCAGGGAAATTGGGCTATTAGTGGTTATAAAACCTTCGAGCCACATCTACACGCCAAAAGCACACATGTGCGTTTATGATGATTTGTGAAACCATTTTCAAAATTGTGGCTCTTTGGCAGTTGACTGAGCTATTACAGATGAACAGTCAAATACAACAGCGGAGACATAGCAATATAGTAGTTTCAAGTGGTCGATGAAGCGATCCCTCAAATATAGTCAAATCTCAAGGGGCGCGCATTAACCAAATTTCAACAGAAGTGTAGCTACAAAATTGGTCACTTTTTGTTATTGTTACTATGTGTGTGCCCTTTTTGAGTCTGAGTTCATTTTAACCCAAAAATTGCTGTAGTTAAACAGTTATCCAAAACAAGACAGATGAGCAGCTATTTAGAATTGAGAGTGTCCTCGGGTCTAATGTCGTATAATGCTATATCCTGGATTAGAGCATAACCTGAACGCCTGAGTGAAAGTGATGCTCTGCTGTGTATCATCGTCACCACTTCTCCCTTGAACCTTCTCTTGTGGTATTAAGCCACAGCACTGCAGGCGCTACAGCTCCAGCCATCTGGTCTGCCTGTCTGCTCCTCTCCTCTGCTGTCACTCACTCCTGCCCCCTCAAGTGTCACTCAGCAGCCTGGTGGGTGCTGTGGTCGCGAAGCAGCAAGAGAACATTAACATCATAAACTCTAATTACTGAGGTTAATAGATGACAGTTGCAGTGCAAATACTTCACGGGTTCTCAATTAAAACGTTATTCAGCAAGGCAGTCTCACTGAATGTAAAATTGCACCAGGAGAACAGTGCACACAGGCAGTGCCATAAAGGAGAGAGAAGCTCTTAAGAGCGAACTTCAATTTTCAGATCTTATAAAATCCCACAAATCCCAGTGTCTGTCACAGAAGGAGACGAAATGGAGACAAAATCTTTGATTTGTAATTTCCTAAGAAATGAAGACAATGCAAGACCAAAGAAAGGCCAAGACTTTATAAGTGGTCTTATATTTTGAATATGAGCATTAATGCACAGTGAGGTACCCAAAATGCCATCATGAGGTCAAAGAGTTTATTATTATTTCTGAGTGTATTATTGCACCGATACCATGCTGAAGAAAGGGAAAGCTGTGTTCAGAATGTTATTTTTCTCATGACAGCTTGCTTTTGTTAAATGTACTCAGTTCACCCATTTGCAGTAACTATGACCGTTTTTTTCCTCCTCGTGTAAAGTAGCTGTGTTTTTGCCAAGGCTGCAGGTTAGATACACCTTTGATACTAAAAAAGCAAACTTTAATCCAACTGAATGTCTACTCTGATTAGTCAACTTAATCACTTCTTTTGTGAAAATGTCATCAGTTGTTGAAAAGCCATAACAGTTCTACATAAATGACTGTTGCAATGCCTTGATCGCTCACAGATGTCAGTTTAAAATAAAATAAATGAATGAATGTATATATGTATGAATAAATAAGTCAAAACAAGCCAGCAGTTTTGCTTTGATGTGGCCTTTGGCAGAGGGTTCAGGGACTCCAGGTCACACCAGCTTGGCAACACAAACATTGACTATTACCTCCTAAGGCAGCTGTTCGCTGCTCCCTGCAGAGCTCCTAATGAGAATGAAATCCATCTACTGACAACATGAGTGTGACAGTTTACACAGCGAACTTGTAAGGACATCTTTGTTTCACACCATCCTGCTCTCGTACGTATGTACACCTGATGCAGCAGAGTGTGGAACACACTCAGTACTGTCACATGTTTCTTTGCACATGTCCAAACACTCAGAAGTGTGAGAAACCATCCGCACTGTATATGCAAGTACACAAACACACACACACACGTAAACAAACACACACACACACACACACACACACACACACACACACACAAACACACAAACCCACGTGTACATGAACATATTCATCCTATTCATCTGTCCTCTTTATCTGCTGATTTCTCACCTCTCAATTTTTCTCCCTGATTTGATCTCTCCACCATCTCCACCACCTCTTTGTCTCCTCTATCTCCTCTGTCTCAGTGGTTTCACATCCTCGCCCACCTTCTGCTATCTACGCTGTCTCTTCAGACTCCGGGGTAACTTATACAAAAAGTAAGAGAGAGTGAAACCTGTAGTCTAGGCTCTGTTTACACTAATGGCTGTGATTTTCATTGGTGCACTCTGGCTGAAGTATGCACTGTGAAAGAAAGGAAATGGAGATGAAGTGGGCAGCATAAAATGAAGGAGAGATGTGTGTGTCCTCAGTGCGAAAGCATGCATGTGAATTTGTGTGTGTGTGTGTGTGTGTGTGTGTGTGTGCACCCATCTGTGTGCAATTCCGTGTGTGTGTGGTCGTGTCCTGTTTCTACTTCCCCCATCTGTCCCTTATGCCTTGACGTCCAAACAGTCTTCTAATGTGCTGTCCAATAAGCCAATGATTATCATATCGGTGCAATATTAGCTTCTATCACCGCCTGGCTGAGGATCAGTAATTGCTGTCCGTGCAGAGGAAATGGGAAAGGAAATTACATCTGCCTATACAAAGAGATTGTTTCCTTGTTAGTCCTAAGGGACTGAGATGACCCCACCACCACCACCACCCCACCCCGTGTGAGTGTGCATGCACTTGTGTGAACTTGAAAGTGTGCAAATTTGTGTATGTGTGTGTATGCAAGCCCATGTGTTTGTGTTAGTATTTATAATATACCTTCTCAGTATGCAGATGAATCCGGCACTACTGTCAGAGTTGTATTAGAGAGAAGATAAGAACAATGGCAGCGCTGATGTATAGGTGTCACCTGCTGCATGTGAGTGAGGTCTTTCATTTACATAAAAAAAAAGAAAAATTGCTTAATTTTGTGTCATAAAAAAAACAGGCCCCAGGCCAAGTGAAGAAGTATTTGTATGGATTCATCTGTAAGCACTGACTATCAGCTCACAAATGAAGGAGTTTACTCTAATGCAACCTTCTTTGCCTTGATGACGGCCAGGGAAGTAGTACATTGCATTACATTACATTTAGTAGTAGCAGTACATTTAATCCAACATATATATCTTCTTCTAAGAAAAGTCTGCAGGAGATTTGTTGACATGACTTTCCCTTTGAATACGATTGTATCTATTTTGTCATGAACCCATTTTACTCTTTAATATTTTATCCTCAAAAACAAGATGTTCCAACTGAGACACTTGAAACGAGTGGATTTTTCACAAAGTTGTGACATACACAGCATCCATATTGTATGCTGAACCTGTCACGAACACTTATGTAATTCAATAGTGACTAAAGCTCATGTTTTTAAACTTCAACGTGAGGTTAACCTGAGGTGACTCATCATCTTGAGGTGAATTATTTGTCTTTATTTTACTGGTGGCTTTAATGCAACTACTGGTGTTTTCCACACTCTCCATTTCTCAGATACTGGTTTGTCAGGGTCACAGTGAATATCTTTTGTGTCCATATAATGTTCTCTTGCCCACATGTATCGAGTCAAATCTAAGGATAGACAGGCTCTGTTAGCAACAGCACATATGTGGGTAGGAAGCATGATTTAATACTCAAGGAAAACATAAAGAAAGCAAACTCAGCCGGTATAAGGTATGCTTTTAGAAAAAAAAAAGTGCATCCACACTCAGACCCAGCTTTAAAGAAAGAATGTTCTGCCTCCTACGCCATGCATTGTGTTTACAATGAATAGTAAATGTATAGTTTTATTTTAAATCAATTGCATATACGGTATGTAAATATGATATTTATATATTGATGCACATTTTCAGCTGTCTGCCAGGATGTAGAGCACGTTAACATTGAAATTACACAAAGAGGCACTTTGAAAAGACAGTGTCATTGGGCATTGTATATCTATGTCTGCAAGCCATGGAACATCTGCTGGAAACAACAAGGAATTTAATATATTTTTCAGTCTGAAAATTGAGTCCTTTTTCTTTTTCTTTCAACAGCACAAAATCTGCCACAGCAGAGATATAGCTTAATTTTTTCTCCCAGTTTAGATCATTTGACTCAAGACAATTTTTGGAATGAGTTACTGCAACTTCAAACAAGGGGAAAAAAGGGATACAGTTTTTATACAGAGTTTTTAGTTTTTAATGACTCATGATTCAAGTGAATAAAACAAGTTGAAACTAGCTGATTTGCATTGGACTCACTTGTAGAAAATAAGGCTCAGTAACACATTAAAAAACTTGTTTCCACTCAGAATAATTTTTAACAGTAAGAACCATTGTGTTATTTCAAGGACACGACGTATCTTACATAATGTTAAATTATTTACGCTGCACTTAACACTCATACATAAAAACAGACTGATCTATGTAGGTAGATATGTAGGCAGAGAGGTGGATAGATGGATGACTGTATTAAATTAAAGCACAGTTTGGGGTATTATTGCCACCATCAAAGTATGTGGGTGTTATACTGACACTGATCATACTTGAGTAGGAAGAGAAAGAAAGCTGACTGGATTGTCCATTAGGAAACCATTCCAGCTCCTCCAACTCCTTCTCTATATCTGAGTGCATGCAAGACCAGACCGTCAACTCCCACTGAGTAAAATGAAGCTGCAAGTACATCAATCATTTTTTTAAAAATACTGCCACCATTCATTTAGCCTGTGCTCCTCTTGCCCTGAAAGTGATCTTGTTCGAAAATGATTCCAGCTTCTTTTGGTGATTTTTATTCATTAAGTCAACATTTGTACTTTTTTTCCCCTTCCTGTTCTTATTTTAATCACATCAGTTATTCATCTTTAGTTAAGGCACTATGGCCTTGGCCTATGAAATTGATACTTGAGGCATCAATTCTCGAAATTCAAAATTTGCCTTGTTTTACTTATGTTAGTGAACTGACATAAGCTGCCAGTGCCAAAGTAAAATCTGTCTTGTGTCATCAGTGGTACGTCTTACATACATTACGTACATTACATTATACTACTTGAAGTAGTATAGCTCTGCTTAGAGGGCGTAGATGCAATGATGTTAGAAGCTCTTGGCAAGAATGGTAAGTAAACAGCTGTTAATGCTAACAGTTGTTATACAGCAATAGTGAAACTTACAAATAGCTCCTTTAACAAAGTATAAACCAGAAAAAATCACAAAATTGGACATTCTTCATAGATGTTAATATACAGTCTGACAAAGTTTTAATTAAATTCATCTTACTCAGTGTGAAATAGTTTCCCTCGCCTCTTAGATTACGGTCACACCAGGGGACATCAGATGTCAGCGCTGCTATTGGCCCATGATGTAACAACAAAGTTCTCTTGACTCATGTGGACCTACTTCACCTTCACAATTGCGACAATTTTATTTAATGGAAATGGATTAGCACAAAATTTTACTGTCATACTGTGAGTGCCTGTGTGACCTCTCCTCCCATCTGTGTCCCCTCTCCTCCTGCCTCCCTTGGTTTCTCGGCGAGGAAGCCCAACAGCTCGGTGCCAGCCCGTCTGACCTGAGGGAGCAGAGAGAGGACAGAGGAAGCGAGGAGAGCAGCAGAGAGACGCTAAGGGACAGGAGATTGAGCCATGGTACTCCCGCTGGCAGATAAACATACACTGTATCCACAATATCACCCTCTGGCTTCCTTTCCTCCTGTATCCCCTCCCTCTGCCTGTCTTTTGTCTATTGCCTCTGTTCCCTCTCCCCTGCTGTTTGCACCACAGCCAACTTTTGGGGCACTGCAGATATCACATTGTGTCACGGCACCAAAAATGCTCAAACCAAATTGTTCTCACTTTCGAGGAAAACACAGGTTTATGTGCACTCTCTCTCTCTCTTTCTCTTTCTCTCTCTCTCTCTCACACATACACATACACACACACACACACACACACTGCACTGGGACCTTCTACAGCGTTTTCGTCTTCTCCTTTTCTAGCTTTGCTGGCGACAGATGGGCTGAGGTCTGTGTACCTCATGTGGAAATGTGCGTAATTGGTGAAGGACAGAGAAAAGGAGGGAAAGTGGAAAGGGAATGGCAAAACACTACAGGGTGTGTGTGTGAGAGTGTGTGTGTGTGTGTGTGTGTTTGTGTGTGTGTGTGTGTGTGTGTGTGCGTGTGTGAGGCAGAGAGAGTGCGCAGGACAGTTCTGGCTGACGATTGGCCTCTGGGATCGACTCATCTGGTTGCTAAGAATGATGCCTGACTTCATAAGACTGAAACCTACAAAGATCAGACTGCAAACGTAAAAAAAAATTCATAAAAAAAAGACTTTTCTGTCTTGACAGTCATCAATGAGCACATATTGAACGTTTGAGTAAATACAGATGAGAATGTATTAGACCGCAGGTTGCTAGAACCAGAGTTGTGCAGGTAGACAGCCCATAACAGACACATGTTCCTAAAAGAGACCTGAAATATTTCTAGGAAATACTTGTTGAAAAAATAGTCTGTTTTGCTAAATTTATTGTAATGTTTACGCAGAAAAGTGAAGAGTTTATGTGAGATGGTGGATAGAAAGATGTCAGGAACAAGGACTGTAAAGTCTTTAAAGAGCACTAAAAGTGAGAAAAGTTTCTGAGCGGGAAAGGGAACTTTCGGCGAGCTGCACTGAAACTACATAAACTGCATTATTAATTCATTCATATTCAGAGTAAACCACACTGTGTTGTGTTGCTTGCTGCTTCCAGGCAATATTTTTAATATTTCTTTTGCGATGTGAAATTTACAGATTAGATCCCAGTCGTAAAATTCAAACATGTTTAAAATAATCTTTACAGTAACATAGATCAGTGATTGGAAATGATAGGATCTCAAACATTAAAACAACCAGCGCACACACACACACACACACACACACACACACACTGTCTCCTGGATGTCAATATCAATTACAGTCTTGATGTCAAATCAGATCTGTAGTCGGTTCACCCATTGTAACACCCACCTCTAAATCACCATAACACAATGCACTTTAGTGCCGTGGACTGGATTGTCATCTGTCTTGACCACGTGCTGATTTTTTTTTTTTTTACACTGTCCACCCCACACTCTATTGTGATTTGTGTTTCGTATGTGTGTAACTATCTGTGGGATCAAGACTTTACCCATCCATTTTACAGTGGAGCGGGGCAAGGCTCATTTTGTTCAGTTCTATCTGTTACTCTGAAGTCTCACTTCCCCCTGAGTGACTGGATGGCTGCAGGCAATGGTTTGGTGATGTAGAAGCACTTTAGAAGTTTTTGAGCTGTAGCACAGCACACAATAAACGCAACCCAATGGAAGACATACTGTATTTAATAATATTAGCTGTAGAGTAAGGAGGTAGACACGGTATCAATGCTGTCAAAGTTCTAAAAGTTCTAGTTACATCACCCATCTGTGTCTGTGGTCGACCGTTGACCTTACTACATTTACTGCTTGTCGTGTAGGTGCTCTTTTTTTTAATTTTTTTTTTATTATTCTGAATCTCTTGATGGATCCAACAGTCAACTGAAGGTCTAAAATGTAAATGTGAAAATGTAAGAACATTTTAATGCCAGTAAATCTTTTTATAGTATCCACTTTGGCTAATGGAGATACGGTGTATTCTTCATGACACCTTGACTCCTTTGACTTTCCTTGTCCTTTTATATACCTGGGGATCTTTTTTCAAACCTTTACCGACCACACACACACACACACACACACACACACACACACACACACATACACACATAAACACGCCTTGACATCCCTTCCTCTTGCCCTACAAATACCACTCACTGTCAGACCCTCAGAGAGCTCCATCGAACCACTATTGACTGCTGTTGGGACTAATCGAAGGCCTCAGCGGCCTTCTTGTTCTGTTGGTTAATGGTGACCCACCTACCCTTCTTTCCCAGTCAGCGCTGCCACCATCCTCCCTTTTCTATCTCTTCATCTCCCCCCCTCCTTTCCTCTCATGCTGTGGGTCTGGGTGGATTCAATGGCATTGATTCTCCACCACCTCTGCACCTCCTCCAAGAAGGTTTACTGATGTAGCCGTCACACTTTGAACGCACGCTGCCACCAAGAGGTTAAGAAAAAACTCATGCATCATAGCGTGTATGTCCAACTAAACTTGCATCTGCCAGGGGTCTCAATCAAAAACAATTGTATTACAAAAAAGTGGCTAAAAACTAAATAAAAAGTCCATTTTGACCACAACCACAATGGTGATGCATTGCTCAAAGGGGATGTAACGTCACTGACAGGCCAACAAATGAAAACCTTGATCAAGTTTGAAAACTGCTGGAAAGATTTGGGATAATAAGTACACAACTTATCAGCCATAGCCCTTTGGTTCATACCCGCATCATTTCTGGGTGATAAATAAAAGATATGTTGTTTTCTTTTCCTGTTTTCTGAATTCTGCCAACCAAGTAATGTGTGAAATAAATGAAAAGGAGACATTTTCTAGCATTTTACTTTTAGAATATTATAATATGTTAAATCACCAGTAATTTTTTAAAGTAAAACCTGAAACCTAAATTATAATATAATTATAAATATTAGTAACTGGGTAGTGCAAAGTTACATAGCATGTACTGCATGAAGGGAAATTCTAACATTTATGAAACTTATTTTCGTATTTATCATAACCATCCTTTTACTCTATATATTGTAATTATGCACCCACCAAGTTAATTAAGGAAAAAAGGAGCTGTTGGCGATTTTTTTGTGTTTTAAACAAACCCTGAGGTTACCAAAACTTATTTAGAAGAGAAAATGAAGGCAAACAATCAAGTCAATTTATACGCCACTTTCATTTATATATCAAAGTATCACAAATTGCATGTATGTCTCAAGGGGTTTCATAATCTGTACGGCATACAACACCCTCTATCCTCAGACCCTTGATTTGGATAAAGAAAAATTCAGCCGCATAACAAATGTCATGTGTACAAAATAGACCAAGAGAGCAAAATCAGTATCACAAGTTTAACTGATGAAGGTCAGGAAAAAAAACAAAATGTTCATGGGGATAGCTCTTCAAAAAGTGGGAAAACAATAAAATGAACACTTAATGAAAAAAAATCTAAATCAACCAATTTGGAGAGACATGATTTTCGCTGTACAGCCATCTTTATTCCTGGCACCCTTTCTTGCTCACTGACTGCTCAGCATGATTTGCTCCATCACTACTTTGCAGTACAGTATATACCTTCAAATTCACTGAAAGAACATGGCCAAGAAGTGGAACAATAACAGAGTGTGTTTGAAATGTATTTGATCTTCATTTATTCAGCGTCAACCTTGGAAAAAAACCAACTGAAGAGACTGTAAAAGACCATTTGTTCATTAATTCATAGTACATGTCGTATTGCGAATCCTATTTATGTCATTCTTTGGATGGAACCACCATTTTTTCCTTCCAAGCCTTGGAACAATTGCATGAGCTGAGAGCCAAGCAATCTGTTGGTGTTCTTCAGTTATGGATGGCTGCATAACTACACTCCTCCTGCAACCGAAAACAACTTTTTAATCAAGTTAACGCCTGCACCGAATCATCTTTTTCTTTTGCTAAGCCCTTTTTTTTTTCTTCCCCCCTCTGTTCTCCTCTTTCTTCAGTCTTCTCCCCAGTTGCCACATACGCATACACACGCACCAGCTCTCCTCCTCCTTTTTTTTTTTTCTTTTGGTATATTACCCAGTCCCTGCTAGAATGGCTCAATTGTTTTAGCTGAAGACAGAGCCCATAAAATGCCATTAAAGATGTATCACCACAGCAGCTAATGTTTTCTTATCCATTGTCGAAGCACCTCCAGGACTAGGAGACTAACAGATTCTTTTCCAGCCCATTTGCGGTCCTCCCTCTCACCTCCTTCCACCCCCCTCCACCCCCCTGTCTCCCTGTACTTCCCTCCTTCTTCCACAGGCCTATTTGCTCTGTTTTCTTCCCAATAACTTACAGATCATCAGCACTCTGCATCACTTATTACATCTACTGAGACTCAACAAATCCAATATGAATCAGTTTAAGAGGTTAGCAGCCTTTAGGATGCTTTTTTTTTTTTTCCAAAACATACTCTAGCTGTGCTGTATGTGGTGTCTCTAGACTTTTGGTAGACCTATAATTTAGTCTTGTTGTGGAGCAGGAGGATGACAAAGATACAGACAACAAGAGAGGAAGAAGAACAGGTTGAGTGAGAAAAAACGGTTCTGAGTGGGAAGTGAGTTGATGGTGACAGGACGGTTACAATTGTGCCCCCCCCACCCCACGTTTCAGAAAATGAGAGATACTCCCACAGCACTTCGTCTCCATGACACACATGACTGATGCACTCGATCACTTCTCATCCTATCTTGTTCACCTCAATGAGATCTGCAGTTTGTGGGCTGCACACTTCATCCTCAATTATATTTAACAGCTCAAAATAAAATCTGGGATTAGAGACAGAATGCAGCCAGCAAAGTTCACTGCTCACCTACTATGTTGTAGTCATTCTACCAGCACAGGTACTGTACAGTTTAAATTCAATATGAATTCAATGTCCCGCCATCACGTCCAATTTGATTTGCAAGGATGGCACATGGATCACAAGGTATGAGTTTTTTTTAATCATTAATTTATGTTGAACTAGTATGGCTGAGAGCTTGATAATCATCATCATCATCATAATCCACAAATAAAGCTTATATGAACATTTATTCATTAACATGAGCAGTAATTCAATAACTGAAGATGAAGGGTCTGCACTATGAATGTCCATGTGTATTATATAATGAGTTTATTCCCCAAAAATTCTAGCAGCACATAAAACATGTTAGCATTTTTTAAAGGCCTTTCATCAGAAGACCAAAAGGATCTAATAGCGATAAAAAAAAAAAAAATCACTTTGCTTTTAATTGCAGTTCTGAGCTCACCATATAATTAGTAGTACTAGCAGTAGTACGTGACTCATTTTGAGGCTCTCATTTTTCTTTTTCTCCTTCATTGAAACTGAGAAAGTTTGATAATGTGCATTTCAGCACACTGAAATGGCTTCATATATTCACACCCAGGAAGAGGCCACGGAGGAATACCCATTCAAAAAGAAGTCAGCAGTTTAGGTCCGCAGGTCAAATGCATAATCAGCCACCAAAAATATCTAAAGAGGTGTTTAAGCAAAATCCCCTCTCACTGATGTGCAGTTTTTTTTCACGCCAAGCACATTTACTGTATGCTTTAAGTTACTTTTAATTGAAGACATATCATGATCTTCCTCCTATCAAGGAAAAGGTGAATGTGTAATTTTGTTATTGAATTATCTGGGTTGTTACAGTCTTTCTGGGCCATAGCAGCGACTAATGTTAGCAAACGATAGCTGCATGCTGCTTACATTAGTGTGACTGCTGACTTCTTCTAATGCATATATTTCACAATGTCTGTGATTCTCTCTCGAGATATGTTTGCTCTTTCTACATTCTGAGTGAATTTCTTCAGCTTCTTTGGGGTGAAAAAAAAAAAAAAAGCCAGGCATATTCCATCATGTGCTGAGACCCCTGCAGTTTGTGGACAGCAACTCCTTTGCCTGGCTCTGAAATCTGCAGCTGCCTTGAGCTTCTGTTTGCAAGTTGCCTCGCCCGTTCTGATGCCAGCATGACGCCACAGAAGAACTCAAACCATCGAGCAACATGCGTTGATCATCAGTGATCGATTCTGCAGATGCCTGGCCTAAATCAAACGAGTGTTAATATTTCAGTGGCTGCAAAAGTTACATAGTCTTGCTTTTTAGCCGCAAGCAACAGCAAACATCAGCGGGAAAGTCTTCTGTGATAAAAACAGTGCTTTAGAGAACATGACCCTCGTGTTTTGTGATGTTGAGCTGATAGCCTTTTGAAGTATAGTCCAAACAGTGCCACTAGGTTTTGGGACTTGCTGAAAGACACTTTAACCGGGCAGATGCTCGAGGCTTTCCAGCTGAAGGGGATCTCTCCAATCACACACACAGAGGACACAGCTTGAAATGTGGAGAGGCCTTAATGGGAGCCAACAAAAAGGATCACAAACTCGATACATACTGTATGTTATCAAGTTTCTACCCACTTACTTGCTATACCTCACATTGCTGTACCATACCGCAGTATAAGGGCTCTGTTCTGCACCAAACTGGAGCTAAGTTATGAAGGCTTGGTGAACAAAACCCCGACAAGATGCTGAGATCGGGTCCAATCAACACCCTGATCAAGCCACATCAAGTGACATCTGATGTGTGACACTATTGTGAGCCCACTGAGAGTTTTTGTCTTCCATGGATAGACGTGTGGATTGCACAAGGAGGAAAAACTCAGGTCTCTCAGGATGCTTTGCTCAGTGACACGTCTGCCCTAGCCCTGTCTATCTGTTGCTGTTATTCCCTACAGCATATACTTCTGCTTTCACTTTTCACTATCCTGTCTGTTGCCTTGTTGTGACTTTTCTACTCTTCATCTCATGGCTTCTTTCTCTGCTGTCTGACAGTGGCAAAATTTTTCTTTTTTTTCTTACCATACGCATGCTATTTCTGCTTCCATCACATCTGACATACCTGAAAGGTTTAGACCTAGTTTAGGAATGCATGATTTATGATCGCCTGATAGCAAATATATCCGTTCTACTAAATTTCCACATGGGCTTCCTCTTCTAACTCTGCCACTTTTTCTTTTCTCTCCATCAATCCCTTGCATCATCTCATATATACAGTATGTATGTTGAAAAATAGAGCACCCAAAATAACTATTCCACAATCCCAGGAGCGCAAACCAACGTACAGAACGTCACTATTCAGATAAGCAAGCTCGCATGTATATCAGTCCCTACAGACATCTGAGCCATGTTCTCTAATCTTGACAGAGATAAACAATGGGTGGTTTGGTGTGGTTAATGGGTCAGCGGCCGTCTGTGCAAACAAGCCAACAGATAAACAAGCCGTGAGGACAGGATGAAGGAGGGGGAGAGATGAAAGCCGGGGGGAGTCAAAAGAGTGGGGTCGAGGGGCGACGAGGCCTCGAGACGGGAGATGATGAACCACTACAAAGGCAAAGAGAAATCAAAATGGAAATGAGGCGCCACCAAAGTGCACTCCGGTCTCCCACTAGACGAGTTTGAAAGCCAGGCAAGAGTGAATTGTGTGCGCGTGTGTGTGTGTGTGTGAATGTGTGTGGGGGGGTGGAGGGTGGGTTGAGGAGTAAGAAAGAGGCTGAGTCAGGGATGAGGTTTTCAAATACATTTATTGAAGATGAATATTACTATTTATTGCAGTTGCACATATATAAGTTAAACATAATTAAGATCCCATAGTGATGACTTACATTTTTTTGAATCCTGCTGCAGGTAGTTTACACTAAAGATGACAGAACCAGAGATTTTTTTTTTTTTTTTCTCTATGAACCTGCATTATTTTACACTGATTATTCTAACAGCAGCTAATAGGTAGATCACTGATACTTTGCTGTTGTCATGGTAACTTGTTTGTTTATAGATTTATTTAATTAATATGAGGTCTTTCTTTTTGGTGATGTCATGTTCTTTGAATTTTCTCTGAAGGACTGTTTATTTTTGTCAATTCAGGGGCCACATCTCCAGAGGCTGCATTTGAGGACAAATTGCGTCACAACGGCATGGCTAGGCTGTCCCATTCTGAAAGCTCCTTCAAATGCGGCCGAGAAATGCGGCCTTCTTTCCCTGGGCAACGATTGCTCCAACTTATTCCAAGATTCATTGCACGCCAGTTTTGATAACAACTGGGCAGCAAACAACACTGGCAGAGAGCCCCAGGATTACACTTTTAAATGTAAGTATTGGGTTTCAGCTCAGTTCAACAGCTAATGGTACAACTGTTAAAACCAAGTGTTAAAGTTTTGCTAAAATATCCGAGTGAAGCTGGTGGTTGGCGAAGGCTGGCAGCTGGCTGAAGCAGGGATGAATGCAGAGGGAATGGCATTGGTAGCGATGAAGGAAACGGAGACTGGCTGAAGAGGGATGAGGAGGTGAAGGTTAAGTGAAGGTCAGTGGTGGTGGTGAGAGCACAGGAAATTGGCTGGAGGCTGGCGCTGGAATCTTGGACACAGAGAAAAAGGTGTAAATCAACAGTTCTCAGACAAGAACAAGGAACATTAGAAATAAATTCATAATAAGTTCACAATAGAGTGACCGGGAGCGCATCTACCACGAAGGAGACAGAATCTGGCGATGAGTGGAAAGTCAGCCAAGGTATTTGAACAGGAGTCTTGATGAGGTGATGAGCAGCAGGTGTGGAGAGGAGCCAGGAGCAGGAGGCCACGCCCACATAAACACACAGACCAAAAGGGGAGGGGGAGACACAAGGGAAACACAGAAACACAAGGAGAAAAACCGTGCTTTGCGACACAATGGTTAAGGGTGGGCACAGCTGGTGATGCAGAGTGAAAATCGATTTGGTTCAGCCTTCATGGTCTACGACGGATACAAAGGTCCACACCTTCGTAGACTGCGTCTTCCAAAGGTTGCAGAATTGGGACACAATTTTTGTGTAATTAGTGCCATCCATCCATCATTGGGAAGTAAACTCATATTCGAGAGGACTTCAAATCCTTGTAGCAGAATGGATATGATGTTGTTGTGCTTTTTGTGACGGTTCGGTTCTGTGACCATTTGAATTAATTATGTGAGTGGTAAGGTGAGCACAGAGTTTGACTATACTGGGAGACTGAATGAGGGAGTAGAAAACATCAAGTAGTGAGAAAGCATGTGAAAAAACTTTCTAAAACTGCTGATCCGTGGAGAATGGTTGTTTTTTTTTTCCTCTGCCAACTTTGTTAGTCAAATAAATTCATTCTGACTGAGCTGACATTGTAACCTCAGCTGATCACCTCGTAAGTACCTAGTTGGTTAGATTTTAGTTTGCTAGCTTAATATAATTAAAAGATTATAAAAAAATATAAGTTGTCCAACTCAGCTGCAACAAAAAAACTATAGAGAGTTAGTTAGATGTCAGGAATGATCTGTAAATGCCCAGTGAGAACTAAGAAGAGGTCTAATAAACACTTGTATGGAAGAACCATTATTGTGTTTAATAATTCCTATAAAGTGCTACAAAGTCAATGGAAGTGAGTTAAATGTTGGAGAAACTGAACAACATACCCAGATATCTTATATATTATCTATACAGGTCAAGCTCATCTGTAATAACTTCATACAAGAGAATGAATCCAGCTTTGTCTTGAAAAAGTGCTATTTTGCTAATGTGAAATGAACTCTATCTGTTTTTCCAGCGCCTGACATCAAAGTTACATTACTTGAGAGATTTATACTTTATTGTCTAAAGTAATGAGGATGGTGCTGTCGTTCCTTGTAGCCCAACTATGTGGTATAGACTGAAATGATGGCAGCTGTCAGTCAAACCTAACTCAGGATTTTTTTTAAATTGTGTGTGCCACCATATTGCAAGAGCCGTTAGAATAAAGTTTTCAAACGCAAAAGATAAAATGCAAGTTAGAGACTGTGGGGAAACTCACAGAAATACTTAGAAAGTAAGTGCAAGTGTGACAGTACATGATGAAATGTGAGTTGGAAGAAGGGAAGAGCAGGAAATGTGATAAAGAAGAGGAGGGAAGAGGAGAGACTGGAGGCAGATACAAGAAGAGAGTTTAAGGTCCAACTGGTGATCAAAAAACTTGTTAATTAGGAGAACAGGCAGGAAGGTGAGGGGGATAATAAATGAGAAAACGTGTACTAACAAGATGGAGGGGTTATCAGCAAAACAGCGATAGAACCAAAAGAGACAAAGCAGGAAATGACAAAGGAGAGTGTGGGAAAGAGATTTTGTGGAGGAGAGAAAATGAGACATTGATGGAGACAGACAGGAGAGAGAGCTATTGGGAGACGCAGAGGCAGGATGCCAATATGATGTCTTCATCTTCCTGTTAATGTCATGTCAAGCGTATGGCAGCAGATGACCAGGACAGGCAGGGGGCAGGTGAGAAACCTCACACCGGGAGTATCAATCTCCCCATCTGCCCCTCTTTCACTTCTTTCATACTCACCTGCTCTTTTCACCTTCATCACTCTGCACCTGTTCTCTTCCACTTCTGTCGTTTATCTCCCCTCCTTCTTCACTTTGGTTGTTCTCTAACTTCCTCTGACTTTTCCTCTGGCATTTTCTACAGCAGTTACATATTTGCTTTGGCAGGAGAGAGGTTAGAATCATGGGTTTTGGAACAAATCAGCTTTTTTTTGCTTTTGGATCGGATAGTGCAGCAAGGTTCCATGTCAAACTTCAGCCCAGAACATTATCCACCAACTTAGTGCAGAGGGACATTCATCAGCTCTCATCAATAACCATGTATGTTTTCAGAGTTTGAAAAAAGTAATCTGCAACAACACTTGGCATTGGTTTCAAATACTTCGGTACAGAAGTACTCGTCTGATTTTAACACTAACAGGTGAGTAAGTGTAAAATCTGCTGCTGAGCTCCTCAAGGTCTGAGAAAAATCACCTGACAATGTCATAGTGATCGTGACAGTGACTTGGGCTTAAGAGGGATTTTTGACAGAAAGCCTGTGTTACAAACTAGGGGTGGGAAGTTTGAAAGATGAAGCCATTTAACACACAGGGGAGGTTTAATGAAAGGTGCCACCGAGTTGCTTTACTGGGAGCTGCAGAATTGTAGGATAGTCTGTGAGGCTTAGCTCATGCTAGGGAAAAGTCAGGATATCTCAGCTGCTGTTGAAACTTGGTGCAGAGAGTGTGAAACTTGTGTTTCACATCTGAAAAAGATGTGTGCTTGAAAGATGTCATATGACACAAAAATGCCCAGTTATTTATTTGCATAGAATTCTGCAGCATAGCAATGTTCAGTATACTGTGTATTAAATTTAAGCAATATTACATGATGACAGCTTTATGATCAGATGCCATCACAGCCTTGAGCATGTTTATAATAAAGTACAATGTGTTTTAGGCTGCATTTCTAAGTGTTCTTGTAGTGCATTCTTCATACAAGAGTTGTAGGCAGCTCAAAAACTTTGGTGAAGCATACCATCAGTAATATTGTTTTACAAGAAATCATGAATGGTCAGCAATGACACCACAGCTGTCAGCATCCAAACTATTCACTTTGATTTGGTAAACCTACTGTAGAATTAGTTGTACCTGTTACACGTCTACAAACAGAATAAATTGAATTCAAATACATTTTTTATACATGCCCCAGGGACCTTTTAAGTGAATTTGCCTGCATGCAGTTGCTGATATGGAGAGTGGGAGGAAAACAAGCCTTAAAGTCAGCGGTGACAGCTGAGAGCAACAAATTATAGAGACCGACTGCCCCTGAACTTAAATGAGGGTGTGCGTGTTCAAAACTGACAGTGTGTGAAGCATCATAGTGCGTCCATGAACCCCATGGTTGTGTGTGCATATGTGCACACCTGAGAATGACACAGATGATGGATGGAGGGAGTAGGGGGGATGGGGAGGTGGGGGGGGTTGACACTAGGACACGGAGATGGAGATGCCCCATTCAGAAGTTAAGCAGAGAGTTACCATGTATGGACAGAGCCAGCTTGGGTCGTCTGAGGTTGCTCTGACAGCTGACAGTATGAAACCAAAGTGCCAAGCACGTGTGAAATGTGAGGACGCAGAGCGCATATGAGATAGGAAGGGCGTAATAAGTGCAATGAGTGCACTGAGAATTAGTCTTGGTGGCACTGGTGCAAATACATATTGACAACTAAGTCCTAAGTACATTCTAGCGCACATAGCGGCGAGCAAAGTCTCGACCCCAAGAGTAAATTTGGATGTGTGGCTCTCTCTACAAAGCCTGTGTGTGTTCAGCAGGGGAGGTGTGGTATTCTAGTGCTTCTGGACAGAAAAGTGCGAATCAATGAGAAATTATAGTGCCACAATGTCACACAGTCTCACCTAAACTAGCAAATAAAAACACTGTTGAAGTGTGCGTGAGGCAGTTTGCAGCAATAGCAACTCAAAGCGTCATTTATAAGTTTTTCATAAATCTTTTTGACTGCAACCTTTTGATGCAAGAAGTCCTCCGGCACTAAATTAAATGACAGAACACACTGTTTGCAATGACACATATAAGCCTTTTCTTGATCTGTTCCTTATCATGTGTCTGTGCCCCCAAAACCTTTACAAATAACCACTACAAAGGGAAAAGCATTCTCTGATCCTGGATCCCTATTGTTAAAGTGTAGCTAGGTTTAGACACACTGCTGTTTTGTTAAAGGTAAGATGACTTTGTTGCAGAAGAACTATGTGGTTACGGTTGTTGAGCAAACCTGGTCATGGTTAAAAGAAAACAACGTTGCTTGGAAACAGTAAGTGAATAGCAGTCTGCAATGGCATAGTCAAACGTTTTGTGAACACATCCATCCACCTACA
Source organism: Seriola aureovittata (assembly GCF_021018895.1). NCBI lineage: Eukaryota > Metazoa > Chordata > Actinopteri > Carangiformes > Carangidae > Seriola > Seriola aureovittata. The sequence continues at coordinate 17,038,801 of NC_079369.1, read as the reverse complement.
TCTCCCTCCACTAATATTGTGGCCCTAACAACATGTCTACTTCCTCCTTTGCTCCCAATGGCCAAGAATCCTACTGTAATTCCTACTGTTGTCATTTTTCTTGGGAAGACAATCTCTTTATGTACTCAGGGACCTGGGTCTAATTTTAGCTCTTGTGTCATAACACCTCGCCGCTGAAAGTCCCTGCTCCCACGGTGGGCATTTTCAGTCAGCCAGGAACTAAAAGCGTGGAGTTTGCAGTATTGACCATCACTGACTTTTCAAACACAGGCCTCGAGAGACGGCTACAACTTGTGAACAGAATTCATCCGGAGTGCAAGCAAGCACTGGTTGTTAATAATGCCAATATCAGGACTGCATTTCTTTTTATATCATTGATATTTGAAAAAATACTGTTATGCAGCTGATTTCTTGACAAAAAAAAAAAAGCCCTGATGGGGAGCTGGACACATTAACGCTGGCTAAACTTCTGCAACACCTCCAGACATTTATCTCCCAAGAGTGTGCAATTTATTGACAGACCAGCCACACAACCCTGAGCGACGATTAAGTATCTTGTCAGATAGTCAGGCCTTAGCACCTCAAGGGCAGGGCAGCCACACATGGACAACTGAAGCTGCTGGAGTGTAAATAAAGGAACAGGCTTAATTCAGAAGGAGTCTTGAGCACCTGTTTTATCTCTCAGCCAAACAGCCAAGTTCATCAAGCACAGCAATAAAAGCTGCTTTAAACAATATTTTCATATTATCAGTGGATCAAATGAGTGTATGTATGTGGAAGTGGTTGCTCATAATGACAATGTTCAAGCTCTCATCAGCACTACTTTGAGCTGAAGCATGTAGCAGTGAAAAGGCTCACTTTAACCCTGCCGCAGGACTAAAGGAGTTAAGTTGGGACTTCGATTCATCAGGTTGACACAATTGTGACTCCACGTGCGTGCTTGTGTTACTGGTGTTAATATAAGCAACTGTCAGTTACATATTTTTCCTAAGTCCATCATCCTATCAGCGTTGTGTGCGTGCTCTGCAGTGCGTATGTAAAATGAAGATTGCTTCACATCTAGGAGCTGACAGCAATTACAGCGCGTCCCACTGTATGTACTGAAGCGATCACACGCTTCTCATGGTATCACACGACATGCATGTGTGCTGTACACATTGTGTGTACCACAGAAATGGGAGATATTTACTATACCAGCGCTAATATTAGCATGCTGGCTGAGCAATTCAGATGCCCTAAAGGAAGTGTTACTTCTCCCTCTCCAAGCCTCTTCTACAAAAAGATGGCAAGGATATGAACGCCTCGCTCAACACATTTGCATAGTGATCCTAATAATCTGATTTTCCTCTGGCTGCTATTGTGTTCCCTTTTATAAAAGTGGTTATAAAATCCAAACATTTATTCCAGCAGTCCCTCAGGGCCAGGTTTAGTCTTCTCAGGATTTTACCAGACCCACTTGAACCTATAGCTTGTTTTCTTTCTAGTGGTATGGCAATACAGAGAGATGTGACAGAGAGGCACTTTTTTTTTTGGAGAATTACACTCTGATTCATCATCTACAGTATATTCTTATCTATCTCTGTCTTACTCAGCTCTCCGGTTTGTAACAACAGGAGAAAAGAGTTTAAACTCTTCTTTCACTATATATTAATTGAAAAAGCTCTAATAGTTAGAGACATGTTAAATCTGGTGTGCATTTAATTTGACTTTACTGGTCTTAGTTTGAGTAGCGTGTGCAAGATGAATTAAATAATGCTGGTGTAAGTGACAGTATAAAGTGGTGTGTTATGGGTATCTACTGGCAACCAGACTGTAGAGCGCTCCGCTTTGAAGTGGGTGGTGATAGTAACAAGGTGGATGGAGATATCAAAAAAGTGACACATCAAAGAAAAATGCACGCACACAATTGTGAGATATCACTGCATGCACACACACACACACACATATAAACACACTCAAACTTTTCTCATTGATACGCACCGGATAAAAAAAAAAAACCACATGCAGCCGCACACACAAACACCAACAGACTGAAGTGTTATTCACATGAAAAATAGTCTTCTCAGACTTCTCACATACATCGCCATGCACAAAAGCACACACACTCCTTTTCCTTTTCTGTCTTTCACACTCGCACACACACACATAAATTAAGCAGAGTACTGCCTAAAATGTATATACAGTATGAACACACCATTTACAGCTGTGGTATTAAAATGTACTGAATTAAAAAATGGCCAAAATATTTCCCAATTTGAAAAATAAAGCTTCTATCTTTCTTTTCCCTTTTTTGTCAATAAAGCAATGATGTGGAAAACATCAATGGGAATGCTTGTCTAGTTGAATAAGTACTGTTGGCTTGGCACAGCTAGCACTGTGCAATTAAATAGTTTAGAAAAGTGGGCACTGTGTGTGGTTCTATGTACAGAAATGTCGCTCCTGTGAGTCTGCGGGGAGAAACCATGTGGAGCTAAACTCTGGCCGAATGATAATCACTATGTGACGCATTCTCTAAGCTTCCACAACAATATAAGCATCTTGTTTTATGTAAAATCTTTAGTCACACACATGCACATACACACAAGCTCCCTAACCGCAACTGACAAAATCCCAAGGTCACCCACTTGGGCCGTGTCTCTGTGCTGTCCCAATCAGATCAAGATTGTCTTACTGCCCGTCAATGTGCACATCCACTTGTGAGCATGCACGTATCCTTTCATCCCAAATGTGGCATCTGAAGCTGAACGCATACAGTGGGACAGTCTGACAGAGCCCGGGTTTCCCCCACTTGTGCCTATTAGGTTTCAGGTTAAGGCAGGGAGAGTGCTCAATTAAGAAGGCCACACCATCGATTAGGAAGGGAAGCTAAACCGTCACGCATACACAGGGGAGGGTGCGTGTGTGTGTACACAGGCTCACACCTGCAGACAATCTCCCCGGACGTCGACTATTGCTCCTTTGTAATGGCATAATACTTTCCAGATTCAGCCTTTTTTTCTGAGAGGATGAAGTATTTATGCATATGTTTACACCTGTTCCTACAATACTTATTGTAAATACAACGTCCAACGCTTCCCACTGCACAGAGCACCCAGCCACACAATCATATCACAGAAAACACATTTCTGTTGGCACCCACAGGAGTTACAGGTAATGACAGTGTCCAGGGAAAGAAGTGGCAAGAAGACAGGTAGGCTAGACTTCTAACTTCTTAGATTCACACACATCATCCTCCCAACATTAGAACACCATGCTATCTGCACCACCTATCAACATCAAATACTGTCACCCTTCAGACACCCAGTGCTTTGGAAAGCAAAAACTTCACTGTCCTCACCAGGGGGTGAAGGGGTGGGTTACAAACAGAAGTGTTAGGACTGTAGAGACTGGCGTGTCTTACACAGCAGCTGCAGTGTGCTCATTGTTGTGGCACATAAAAGCACTGTTGGTGTAGGTAGACTGTGGCGACAAAGCCTGGGCAGTATAGGGAAGAATTATGCATGATCTTCTTAACAGAAACTGTAGATGAGGTATGATGTGGATTCTGTTTGCCTCTTGTATGAAGGTATTCTGCTGAGAATTATTAAAACTGATCCTGACTGGCTGTTTACAGGCAGACCTTCATGTAATGTAAATTGTCAGGGTGTGATAATTGAGTGCTGCCCACAGATCAGTAGAGGTACACTAAAATGCAAAATGTTTGGAGAGGGGATACTCTAAGGTGTTAAACATCTGGTGATGTAGAAATGTTTTCAATTTTGGATTTAAGTTTAATTGGCTGTCAAAATCCAAATTTGGGGAATAAAGTAGGACGTGAATAACAAGAGCAAAGCACAGACACCTGTAAATCAAGGCCACTCTTTATGTCATTAATTGGATAGTAACTTTCAAAGAACACTGCAAGGCAAACATAAAAAACATTAGAAGTTGTAGTTAAGTTAACTTGGATATTTTTTCTCTTCAATACAGAGGAGACAGCTTCTGTCAGGCATTACATGAACTGCATCTTGAGGCACTTTTACACTCAGCCATGGTCATTACCTTCAGATTCTAAAACACATTAAATACAAAAAGTGAGTTTTAAAAGTTAGCAATCTCAGCATCTGCAACAAAAAAAAAAAAAAAGAAAAAGAAAAAATACTGAGCCACTGAGCAGGCATATTATGGTTATTTTTTGCCAAGACAAAACCACATATGTCGCTCCTTTAAATCTTACAGCTTCTCCTTTTTTAACTCCAGGATATTGAATTCAAAACCTCATGTCATATAGGTTAAAAGATGAAATGTAAAAAAAAAATGTGCAAAATATATTTAACCCTAGAACACTATCGCTCAAATTCAAAACACCATCACTAACGCCGGGTGATTTTTACCCGAGATAATACACCCAATAAAAAGTACTTGTCATCAAAATATATCAAAACATGACAATACATGACAAATTTGAGTAGTGTTCTTTTATTTTAAACTGTGTCATGTCTAACAAAATGAAAGAAAAGCATCATGAGGGGACCATATAAAAATGCTCCAAAATTACTGAAAAATTAGGAAGTTGGGAACAAAAAATTCCTAAAAAAAAAAATAATGAAGATGGAAACTTGGTTTTTGGTCCACCCATTCCTGGGATATTTGAGACTTCCCTGGTGAAGGCTCAGTGTCCTTGGCACACAAATAGCTGCAGGAGAGAGAAACAAAATATGTCATATTTTGAATGGGTAAAAATGACCAGCTGACTAAAATAACTTTATCATAATATGAATTCTCTTGGAAATCCCCACGTTGTGATAGTTATTCACAACCACTGCACTAAATAAAGACAACATGCAAGTCCAGGACCACGCTTACTTACCTTATTCCTTACATGCATACAAGGCCTTCTCTGCAGGTAGTTGTCATCTCTCTTCATTGCATTCTCCTTGTGTATGATCCATGAGTTTATCACACCAGCGTTTATCATGCCATAGAACACACACAGGGGCCATCTCTTGGTCTTTCTTCCACAGTCATAGTGAGCACACATCTGGTCGAAAGTATCGACATCTCCCTTTGTTTTGTTGTAAAACTCAATCACTTCAGGCTTGTGAGTGGGTCCAATGCTTGGTTGTGTGTACATGGATGATATGAGCAGGACAACCTACTTTTTTGAAGCTTTGTCAGGGAGGAAGGACACCAAGGTTAGTTCTTTGGTGAAGAGAAATGCAGTGGTGCCTGGTGTGCGATTTTCTTTAACTTTCATCACTTGGGGGATCTCCTTTTTGTTTGCTTTTATTGTCCCCACAAGGGTCATGCCACAGTTCTCCAGCAGGTCAATCGCCAGTGGCACAGAGGTGAACCTGGGTAGAATCCACCTAAAACCTACTTTACCTTCTATCACTATTGCTGGGTGAAAATCACCCAAACATGTGCCTGTAGGAAAAAGTGTGTTTTGGATTAGGAAAACACCCATGCCATCAAAGATGTCAAAGACAATGCTGAAGCTACCCAGACACTCAGATAAACGCAGCATAATGAAAATCACATACATTTATTTACTCGGGTGAAAACCACCCGGCAATGGTGTTCTAGGGTTAAAACATATGTTAGTGTCCCAAAACTATATATTTGGAGCTCTTCAGAGATGTTGATAGTGTGTGTGAGTTCACAAATACCCTAGGTGTGCTTTGCTCAGACACATACGCACACACATGCACACACATTCCTGTGTATGCATATGCATGACTCCACCACCTGGCTGCCTGGCTGTGTTTTTGTGTTTTGTGTGTTGTGTATTGTGTGTGTGTGTGTGTGTGTGTTGTGTGTGTGTGTGTGTGTGGTGTGTGTGTGTGTGTGTGTGTGTGTGTGTGTGTGTGTGTGTCACAGTGGTGTAGCGCCATTCTTCTGAACAACACATATGCCACTGTGTTCAGTCCAGTGGCCAGAGTGGCAGCTCCGAGGTTTGGGCTGAGCAGCGGGCATTGTGCCCTTCATGGTCATGACAGATGGAGCCAGTAGAGATGCGAGGCTATTACAGAGGACAGAGAGGGAGGGCTGGGGAGAACGGAGGGAGAAGAAATGAGTTAGAGAGAGGGAGAAACAAGACTAAGAGGAAAAGTCGAAAACGAGTATGATTGAAAAGGAGAGAGAGAGAGAGAGAGTGAGAGACTGAGATGAGGGTGAGGGCAAATTAGTGTAGGATTGAGAGGAAGAGCAAAAGGAGGCAAGAAGCTGAAACAATCAGACAGACGAGGAACCAAGGATAAAGAAATAATGGGAAGGGAAATAGTCAAGTAAAAAGAATCAGGCGTCAGTGAGGGAGTGAGTGAGCTTGTGAACAAAAGGGGGTTTTAAAGATTCCTTTTAAAAATGACCCACTGAGGTTCGGCCTCATGTGATGCATATTGTATTGCATAAGCATAAGTTGAATCCTGGACATTTGCACGCATTGTTGATGGTAGCACCGGCCACCTCTGCTCTGAGCCGATTAGTCTGCAGAAGTGGTTTGCCTCCAGTCTGCCTCCCACTGCCAAGCGAATGGAATGACTGAGAAATAATTACTTTCTGCTTAGTCTAATAAGCAAAAAAGGAATACAGATGGAGGCAGAGGGAGAGGCAGGTAATGCGGCCCTCAAGTCAAGGGCACAGACAGGCACCGAGGCCAATAAATCTGGATCTGAGAGCGTTTAGACCAATCAAATCCTATTATGAACAATAGCCAGTTGGGCGCATTACCAAGATGGCATATCATTATGACGGCTGCCCATTAAGAACAAATTAGAAGTATTGCCAACTCACTGTCACTGACGAAACAACTGCAGCGCAACTGGTAAGGAAAATTACAGCCCAGACAGGAACAGTCCAGAAAGAACCTGCTCTAATTTGGAAACCGAAAAACTCTTGTGATGGATCAAAATTGCTTATTAAGGTGTAGATTGTCTGGAGGACAGTCTTTCCAGTCCAACAAACAAAAGGCTGTTGTTGTAGAGAAACAAGAGGAAGAAAGGTAGTCTTGAAACATCAGGTGTCATTGGATAGCTCCATATGGTAGGCGAAGTAATTCAGAGACTGTCCACCTGTAAAGAAAAACAAAAAGCAAAACACCTGTGTTTGACATGGGAGACCGCTGTTTATTTCCCAACAGACAACACCGTTTCTTCCATGACCGTTCCACAACCTTAACTGTGTGTTTACTGTTGTAACCATGACGGCAAAGGTTATCTAATCTTACTTATATTAACCCAAACCTTCCTAATCTTAACCAGCAGTTTGTTTACTATTGTGACCATGACAACGAAGGCCCGGTACGCCTTCCTGACATCTCCTATAGGTCATATCAGTGGTCGTTCATGTGGTCATTCAGTTTGGAGGACTTGTTGGTATATTGTATGTTAAAGCTAGTTGTTTTCTTTTTTGTCATTATTTTCACCTGAAAGTATCATGATAATAATTTTTTAATCAGTCGAAACAGATTTTCACCTGAATTTTCTGTCCCCACACATCATTTTGTTTCTCTGCAGTAATATGATACTCTTCATCACTCTTTAGACCTGTTAGAATATGCCACCGGAAATAGAGATGAATGAGAAAAATAGGGATACGATGCGAACTGTCACAACCAACATTAATCTTGCAATTAGCAATGTCATGGTGTGGAAATTTTCCCACTGGGTGATAAAATAGCGGTGTTACAAATTACGACGGACATTTTTACAAGAAAAGACATGTGTCAGCTCAATATCTGTAGATTAGAAGTGTTCCAACCAGATGCTGCCACCTTCATCAGACAAAGTTTGCAGATTATCTCATTAATGTGATCAGGTTCCCTTTCGGCACTGGATTTAAGGGTCCCACATTGTAGAAAGTGAGATTTCCGTGTCTTTTTTTTGATTATGAAGTAGGTCTGGGTGCAAAAATGAATAATGTGAAACTATCATTCATGCTCAATCCATGGAGAATTACACACAGCACCGTATTCAGAGACTGGGCCTTAAAAACAACCTGTCAGGACTTCTGTAAATTTGTGACACCACATCGAAACGGTCACCACCAGCTCTCTGTTAAAGACTCTGTTTTCAGCTTTTAATCTTTTTAACAGTAATTTTCTACCACTCGTATTACTTTTCGTGCTGTTTTATGAGTTACACTTTATGAGTTACACCCTGAAAACCAGCTTGTGGCTGACAGGTAAACATTGGCTGTTTGTGAATGGTGTATTCTTTGTGTTATCTGAATTTGAAAACATAATTCCATCATATATACTGTATCATTATGTCTCTTATGTAAATGATGTATTGTGATATGATATTTTGGTCGTACTTCCCGACCCTAACACTCAGAGTTTGAAATAATGATACATCACAGCAGTATGAGTAAAGAGGCATTGAATGCAGCACTGGTGCAAGAGACGTAACTGTCTGTGAGAATCAGTACACAATCACACACATTCTTGCAAACACATCAGGGAGCCTTTGGATATGTCCGCTGTTCTTTTCCTTCCCTTGTTTGCTCACCAAAACCCCCGAGCTTTCTCTCTTTGTGTGGCCTTTGTCCTCTTCTTACAAATCCATCGTGCACAACCTCGTCCTCTCCCCTCACGGCTTCAGACCAGATCAGTATTTCCGTGCCATGACCTATTTACCCTCAATACCTTTCAATCCCACTAACGGCTCACCTACTCAGGGTGGGAAGCCACTGAACCCTGTTGCCCCAGGCTTTGGACATCACCCAGCACTTCAGCAAGGGTTTGTGTCACAGTCAAAGCAATGGCCACAATTTCCAAACCAGAGCAACAAAGGAACTTAACAGGAGTTTGTAATTTTTAATTTCAAAAACGTACTTTTTTAGAAACATCCACCGTTGCTCTTGGTCATGTGACGCTTGTGTTTCTTTTCTGGGAGGTTCATTCAGTGCACACATATTGTGCACCCATGTTAAACATATTTTATGACATTTAGCCTCAGATACAATTAATTATGTTTCATGTTTACAAGGTCACATGTTGCACTGTAGAGAACCTTTTAACCTTTGAATCTACCGCCCCTCAGCTGCTATTAAAGGGAAAGGGAATGGGCAGTTGAGGAAAAACTGCATCTTACAAACAGTAGGGTAGACATCAGCTTTGGTGCATCAGTCATGAATTATTTTGTCTCATTTGTGGTTTTTGTCATGGAACATTGATGTCATGAGAATTTTATCTCATTTTATACATATTTATGAGTGTTGAGGCTTGAAGATTGAACCTGCAAATTCATTGAGGCAGCCATTTATACAGTTTTGTTACAGGAAAAATGTTAAAAATACAAAGTCAGTGATGTCAGGCATTTGTAAGGTAACAAATATGATTTACTCTGGCAGCCAGAGTGTCCAAATAACATCAAAAAGTCCTTACCCACTAGCTGGAGTGTCCACTTCTGTGAGCATATAAATGAGACTACTGTCTTACTTAGTACTGTTGCATCGTAACATCCTGCCACCTGTGGCAACACAGCATTTGGGGTTAGCTAATTACTACATAATTAAATTAATACTGTAAATCAAAGGGTTACGAACAATACTTTTAAATGTTTTTTTACTGACTTTAATGCAAGTGTTTCTTTAAATCTGTGTGATATATTGATTCTTCTGCCAGTTAAGTCACTATAAGGTTGCTTTGTATTCAGTGAGTTTGAATCATTCTTTGTGCAAACATTTATCAATGCCTTCCAGCCATCCAGAATTGTCAAATGACAATTACAATATTGGCACTTTGTATGTAGTCTTCCATTCTGCTGGTGCTGCTGAATGTTGATTCCCAAACCCACATGAAATAAATAGATGTGTAATTTGGTGAAATAATCCTTTGGAATGACCTTCCAACAGGCCCCATTCAGTTCAACTGCTGGGATTTTCCATATCCTTCCTGGGTCTGTCAACATGTCAGCCACAGTGCATGGCTTCCTGTCAGCATAATGACTCTTTTATCTGTTCATCTTTTCATTTATTTATGATGATGACAGTGTTCTGACACACGCTCAGCATGCTCAGAAATCGTAAGGGGACCAATTAGTTGGCGTTTTCGTAAAGGGTTGAGACCATTACACAGCTTCCACTTCGGTTTAAATTCAGGTAATGACTAGCAGAGTGCGTGTGTGGCACTGGTTAGGGCTGAGCCCTGCCACCCGGCACTGCTGTGACGGGGGCATGTTTAAAACCTGGCAAACCAGCCTTGTCACCTGGCACCCTGGTCCCTCACCAGCCTCAAGGTCATCAAGCTTGGCATGCTGCGCTGAAAAGCTGGAGGGGAGAGTGTGAGAGGCATCCCTGAACAGTCGTGATGGGCTGCCATGTTGAAGCAGGGGTCCCTCTTCACCTGCAGCGATCTAAATCCTGCTGGTTACACACACACACACACACACACACACACACACACATACACACATACACATCCGGCTTCAGCATCCTCCTTGAACAGGCTGACGTCACTCCCTTTCCTAGAATCAGAGAGATACCCATTCAAATAAGTGCTGTGATGTGATTTGATGTACACAGACTATGAATCTCGCTATTGATGTCAGAGACTGCTATGTTATCAGACAATGCCATTTGGAGAAGATTGGAAAGAGGGCATAGATTGACTCTGATTTAAAGCTTGGTTTATTCCTGCTGGAACTGCTCATAATGCACTCCAATCAGCACAGGCCCACATAAGGTCCCCCCACCCACCGCCACTCCTCCACCTCCTCCACCTCAAATTCTCCTCTCACATCTCTCATCATCTTTTCATTTACCTCTTCATTTAACTTTTCTTTCCTTGTGCATGATAATTGTGCGCATGTGTTGTGCATGAGGGGTCTCGAGGGTTCGTTCAGCTCTGACTTAACCTCGGAGAATAGATCTGAGATTGTTTTGACATGCGTGTTCATGCATGTAACGGAGGTCGCGGAGAAAAAAAAGAAAAAAAAAAAAGCTTAGAATAGGCTGCTGTGAGCCCGGATGTCATTCATGTCTCAAATCTCATATTATTCTGATCATTAAGGGGCCTTTGAAAGCTGCAGTCAGTGACAGGAAGAGGCGAATATTATGATGGCTTGTCATTAACTGCGGCAATTTAAAGACGCACAGTTGACAGTGTTGAAGATGGCAGCATTATAATGACTTGCTACATGATGATATTCACTGATCATCCTCACATGAAGGTGTGAAGGAATTTAGCCTAAAGTGTTATTTCATTTTTAATATATCCTTTTCATTTTCACCACATAGGCTTCCATTACTGGCCAGGATCCGTTGCTCTACGAGCCACTAAGTAGTTTTGCCATTACCAACTTGCAATTTAGGCTGCTGTTGCTCTTACATCAACATTCGCACGGAAGAAAGTCGAAAGAAGCTGTGATGTTATGATAGCACAATAATACAAATCTAACGGGCTTATAATGTGCCTTTGTGTCATTCAGAGGTGATGACACGCATAGAAATGATACATAAAAGATTGTTTTTTCCTTAAAAGATTATATTATTGCAATGTGTTAATGATGTGCGTACGACAACGTGAGTTTCATTGTTTGTTTGTCTTTCTTTTTTTTTTTTTTCATGTACTCTGTTCACCAACTAGTTGCTAACTTCATCTGTCTGCTGTCTGTCTTGGCGCTGGGGAGGCAGCGTGCAGATGGTTTGTCTGAGGTTTTTTTTGTTTTTTTTTTGGCTAGAAAACAGGTTGATGAGAACAGCGAGGGTGAACCAAAACAGCAACTCTGTTGGCTGGGAAGACAATGAGCTTAAGGACGTTAAAACTGTACAGTGTTGAAAGTTATAATTCCCTGTTGGTTCATTTTAAATTACACAATGTCATTGTAGTCATTCTAATACAAAGGTATTGATTAGTGCAGCTTTAAATGCACAGTATGTAACTTCTGCCAATATGGGATATATATCTCAATCAAAACAGTAACAAAAGTGGAACTCATGGGATCATGGGTGTTGTTGTCTTCTTCACTATTCCCGTCAGCTTTTCCCAGTTTGGATTCCATCAGTGTCAGTTGTTTTTAAGAGTTTTTTTTTTACTGGGAAAGGAATTATCCACAGAGTTCTCCTCCTCTCCAAATCAAACAGACCTGGTGATTATAACCAGTAAAATCATTGAATAAAGCTGTGTCACATTAAAAGTCAGGGTGTCACCGATGGTCTATGACGGACATCAGGATAGGGTTGGGAGCTGAGCTGCCTAACATTTGCTTGGCTGATGTCCCTGATGACTTACGATCCAGATATCCAATGACTGAAATCCTTCATCCGGTTGAAATACATAGTTGAAAATGCACTCCTGTGGCTCACATGGTAGAGGGCGTACCATGAAGGCTTAGTCCTAACCACAGCCGCCTGGGTTCGAATCCGACCTGTTGCATGTCATCCCCTCTCTCTCTCCCTAACTTTCCTGTCTCTCTCCCTTTCTTCTGCTATCAGAATAAAGGCAACAAATGCCCTTAAAAAAGTCCTGTCAATTCTGAGCCTCTTGCAGGAAACCACAACACTGATGCATGGACATAGGGGTTATGATAATGTAAGTAAACAACTCAAAAACATATATAAGATAGGTCTAGTCATATTTAGACATTTTAATGTGGAAAAGTTACATATCCCTATAACTTTTATGTCAAAAATTAACTGATTTTCTTTTTTTGATGAAATATATATTATATAATATATATATATATATATATATATATTATATATATATTATATATATATTATATATATATATATATATATATATATATATATATATATATATATATACATCCTAAACAGTTATTTTCTGGATATCAAATGAAAAGCTGTGTGAAGACTGCTTGCAGCAAATAGTGAAGAAACACAGGGACAGAGTGTGACTTGTCCATAGATTTCAGTACAGCTTGACACATGCAGTACAAGGCCAACAGGACCTCGCAGTGAGCGCAATCTAACAAGATATACAAAAGATAAAAAAAAGAAGGAGAAAAAAAAGAAATAATAGACACAATAGCTTAAGATGCCTTAATAAAGGTTTAGTTTTTTTTTCTTATTTAGTGAGAACATCAACAGTCCTTGAAGACTTCAGATCAATTTGATTGGAAAATGTTCATTTGCTTGTGGGATCTAGCAATTAGGAGTTAATGCCAGCTGAAAGAATAAAACAGGGTGATTTTGCAGAAGGGAATTTGCTTTTTTCTAGAGCAGATCCTTTGAAATGGCAATTTGTTCCTCATGCATCGGAGCTGTATGGTTCTGTGTTTGATTTAACCACTGCCTTGTGTCTCTTGTCTCAGCGCTCGATGGAAATTTTATTTTCCTCTCATTTTCCACATCAGAAGATTAAAAACATAATGGTTATGTCGTTGTCTGCTGGAAGATGTCCAGAAACCCAAAGTGTGTGAAATTAAAGAAAAAAAAAAGAAAAAGAAAAAAGAAAACATTACTAAGAAATTGCAATAAACACTAATTTTGCCCTCCTGTTTACCGTTTTTTTCTTTTCCCTTCAAAAGCAATCATCATGTTTACTGAGTTGGAATTAAATCCATCCTTGAAATCGCAATAGATGTTATGTTTGCACGATTCTTTATTGTTTTGCTGGTGATGGAGACTCAAACGATTAAACATCTGAAGGAGCCTCCATTCCTAAACACAAAGCTAGTGACATAGAACAGAGAATAATAAAAGATGGTTAAATTATTGATTGGGACATGACAGGGCTACTGCCCCTCTGGGCACACTTCATCAATATTTTCCATACAATTTAACCCAGTGCTGCCAGGACGTGCCTATACATAAGCACTCTGTGAATGATGTTCTGCACTCTGTCATTCACACATGCACATACTCACATGCACCGACACATGCAGTCAACCCCCCACACCGCAATGCATTATTGAACACCGGGCGTCATTGTGTTCCCTCCAGCTAAGGGCGCCTGTATTCTCCGTCGCCACTCCTGCCATTGTATAATCACTGTTGCCCCATTCACAATGCAAATTCTGCAGAGCTGGGATAAATTACTGGTGTTATCTGGACCTGGATGAAACAAAAGCCCGTGCTCTAAGTAAAGCACAAGCTGGAATGATACCTCCGTCACTGCTGGCGAGTGTAAAGGGGACGGGACAACGCAGTTTTGTCAGGTCCAAGGAGGCTGTCAGTGAGTCTTCCAGCTGGTATGCATGTATTCGCTCCATTAGCTGCACTGCCAGCTGAACCAGAATAAGAAGGCAAATCCCAACAGTAATCAGTCAACAACAAAGGGGATGCTATATTGTTTGGAGTTGTGTGATGCTTGGGCCTCTGTGCAGGCTATGTGGATTGTGAGTATAAGGTTGTCCCCCCAGGTGCCTTCTGCAGCCAGGTTTTCTGCCTTGTGCTCGCTGGCTGAAATATTGGACAGGCTCCTGGATTTTCTTTTCTTTTTTTTCTTTTTTTTTAATGTCTCCATAGGCATATATGCAGAGCTTAGTAGCATGTAATGTCTTTCAATCCATCAAAGGCAGGAAGGGGGGAGGGATTTTTGCACATACTCATTGTTTGTTTTACAACAGCAGCCATTGTAAAAATCCCTCTCTCCTGCATTAGCAGTGCAACACCCACTGTGCTGTTCCCAGTGCTTTACAGCAGAGGCTATTCATCAGACAAACCCAAAACCTCTGCCTTAAAATGATGATTGCCAAAACACGCATGTTGCCAAAAGACAAATACAAATCCATATTTCTCTGTCTAAATCAATGTCTCTTTTAAATAAGCATAGAGTAAAATATAAAGCAGACAGTGGTATATCCGTTAAACGTGTAAAAATAATGGATATAATTGTGTCTTTGTTGTTGTTATGTAGAGTAGCATTGAAGATGTAACAATGATGGATATGGATAAACATGGAAATGACCATAAAGCATTGTTATTCCAATGAATAAGAAAATGCTTCATGTTTTGTATATTATATGATCTATGCAAAAACATATTCATTTTCAAAGCCAAATACTGGTCTAAAATACTGTAATAACAGAAATCCAAACAGACTTATTTGAGATTTGGGAGGGGTAGTGCTGTGTGAGAGGCACTGTTAAAACCAATCACAGGTGTAGCGCCTTGACCATGTATTACAGCTGCGGTTTCTATATGTAATGTGCAATTTTCCATAGGAAACTTGTGAAACATGCCATCAGTATGTTTTTAGAGCTGTGAAAGAGGCTCTGTGGTCTATAGGGCCCCAAGGAGAACATTAGACTTAATCAGATCAAATGTGAAAGAAAGAAAAAGCTCTTCAGTGCTGTCTGCTATGTAGCCACTTCTTTAAATCTGTGTCATTTCACTGTGTTGAAAAGTGGACTGGGACATCTAGTTTTATTGCTTGAAGATTTATTTTTTTCTTGGAACTGTGATCAAAGGGTTTTTAGTCCAGATCAAATACCAATCTAGGGCATCACAGTGGCACAGTATGGGTTACATGCCGTTTGGCCATCCCCGGCTTATTTCTGGCCCGGGATCCTTGTCGTGTGTGTCCCCTTTTTCTCTCTCTCCCCATGTTAGCTGTCACTCTCAACTGTCAACTGTCAAGTCAGGGCAAAATAATCTTGGTAAAAAAAAAAAAAGTCTATTTTTCTTCACACAGAGATTACTTGAGGCTGAAGTGAGCACCCTCAGATTTCAGTTTTGCTCCAGATGATGCAAACACACATTGATGGCGCCATGAAATAATGATGGGCTACATTAGCACATTGGTAATGCACAAAGCTAATATTGGTAAAATGTGGTGCTTGTGTTGTGAGTTCCCCGAGGGTAGAATATTTAGCAGAACCCACCCAGACAGTTACCCTGAGGGGTGGGGTGACCTCAATACACTGATGGAGAGGCTTGTAGACAGTTACAGTGTCGTCCATGGATTTTAAAAATTTAACATCACTGGTATATGGTGCGCTTCGGTTGGACAAAAGGATCAGACACAATGCACTCCACAGGGTATTTGTTGTTCACAGGTTTAATCTGAAAAACAATGAATGTGTCCATCAAACATCATGTTTATGATTAAAAAAAAAAGTCCTGCAATGAAATCAGATGTCTCACTCCATTAAAACACACAGTTGTACACGGACATAACATAAATGGCTGCAGTCTTTATTTACTCATTCCCTGCCAAGAACCAGAGCTGTGAAAGCACCACCCGTGTTACAATGATGGCTGCTTCAAGGTCGCTTAACTGATTAATTCCTGTATGTTGCATGTTTAGCAGAGCGGTCACTGTCCACTGTGGTTCCTACTGACTGGATCCTGTTTTATGCTTCCAAAAAGAAAACCCAAACACAATTCAGTACTCAGCACCAGGAGAGACGGAGGATTAAAATCAAAAAGTGCCCGACTGTGCTCTAAGCTAAAATATGTTTATATATTTATATTAATATATGCATTTTAGATTTTTTATGACTAAACCCACCTTAACAGTGTACGGTTGGCTGACAGTGTTAATACCGCTGGGTTCATCTACTGCGCATCTGTGTGTCTCAGTTTGTTACATTACATTTCCCTTTACACAAAGCTATGAACATCCTGGAAAGATACTATAATGTTTCAACCTTCCAGTATCCATGAAATTTCTTTCAACACTATCTGACTTTATGCTAACTTCAGTAGAAGAAAAGACGTGATAGAGACAAGAGCTAACATTGCTGTTGCTTGAGACAGGTCTTGGTGATTAAAGGGAATGATGTGTGATGCTGAACTCTCAATGTTTCTTCTAGACAGCTGTTCATGCTAATTTTGGCTATGATGCAATAGCAAAACTTACATAAAGCTTAAGTGGCACTATACCATCGGATGCAGACTATGCAATTGATTTGACATTGTTGTGCAAAATGTTTGGCACAAAATATTTCAAAAGTACGTAAACAGTTCAAGAGGCTAAAGATTTGTTAAGCAAGCTAAAGTAACAAATAAAAGTGGGTTTTAAAAAACAGAAATATCAGCACCTTGCAGAGTCACTGTTGTTTGCTGGACAGCTTTGGGCTTGTTGGTGTTGTGGGATAATGATGACATCCTCCCTGTCAGCACGCTTGAAGCTGAGTTAGTAGGAAATATGTTGAGATGCTTTAGCAGCACATGAAAAAAAAAGAACCAAACAAAACAAACCACATAAGTGCAGCACTGTATGCAGTGGAGAAAAGCCATTTGGTCAGCTCTCCCAACAACACAGCGTGTGTGTGGCTCCATCAAGTTGACGTTAATTAGGGAGAGTGGTTGGTAACTGAAGCCATGGCTGTCATACACCTCCTCTTGCCTTTCCTTCCTCTTCGTCAATATCTCTTTCTCATAACTACATAATTACAGGCTGTCTTGGGATACTTTAATCAGATCGCATTTATTTACTTGCTAATATCATTGTATTTTTTCATGGTAGAAGAGGTGTCTCTGCTTTGATCGAAGGATGTATACAGAATGTGCTTGAGGGAAGTTAGAGTAGGTGAGGAGGTGCAGTCCTCATCCTCTATTTTGACGTCACCCCAGGTCCAGATTAGACCCTGGAGGACAGTAATGATGTCATGATCAAGATGACTCCTCCCTCTCCCTGCCATAGGAAGCTTAATATAATGTATATTGTAAATGTATAAACCCTCTGCCATGTAAAAAATTGCCATGGTCTGGTTATGTATGATTTTTTTTGTTGTTGTTGTTGTTGAATATTTTAGGGTAGGTGTGCTCCTTTTTATATGCTAATGAAATCAAGAGGAACATGTAAATAATGCAAATGTCTCAAGACATCACACAAAAAACAAATGCACATGGCTGTCGTTGCTAGGCGACAGTGGCTAGTATCACACTGTACACTGTAGGCACCTCAGCACATGACGTGTAGGTTTTGTTTACTGAAGTGTGGGTGACACTGATGGAGCGTGAATGTGCATTTGAAACGGAACAAGCTTTACATTGGAATCTACTGAATTGATTCAATGCAACAACACGATAAAGAATAGAATCACTAGGTCTGCGTTTTGTGGATTTTTGCATGCATGTCTGCGTGTGTGAGGCAGAGAGAGAGACATGAGCTGTGTTACAGCTACAGCTGTGTAACGTCAGATGTCGACCTAAAGCTACACCTTCAGCTGTAACAGTAAAAAAGGTGTGCTGTTGTGACAAGCTAGTTAATCGCAGTGGAATGCCAGTTGACACCCATTAGAAATACATTCCTCATGTACAATGAATATACTTGTTATTGTCAGTGAAACCTTTTTGGTCACAGTAAGATTTTTTTTTTTTCCCCACTTAATTCCACTTGTTCCTCAAGAACCTGCTTCCCATGGCAAGTTGCTATTTTCTCAGCTAGCTTTTTAATATCACAATGATTCGTGAATGCTGACATCATTTTTTTGGAATTCATGACAAGTCTGTCAACAGAGCAAACAGTATTTTAAACACAAACTTCAGACTTAAAGTGATAGTTCAGATTATTTTATATGGGGCTGGGTGGGGTACTTCTAGTCAGTGTATTACCTGCAGTAGATTCGGATCAGCGAAGTCCCAGTTTGCAAAGGTTATGTGCTGCTGTGGATGGGGCCATCTGCAAAAGCTGTGCTTGTGCATGGTAATACAGTAGTTCAATGGTTAACTGTACTAGAAAAGGGATTTTTGATGACAAGATAAAGCGATCAAAAACAAAATATTCAAAATAAAGTGTATACTTAAACTGATGTTGGCTTGACATTTTCTAAAGTGGCTAAAAAACTTTTTTTTTTTTTTTTTTTTTGCGTTCTGTCCGGCACATCACTCAGCTTCTGTGCTGATACTCCTGACTGCTTCTCCAAACTGGCAGCTGATTCGTATCTACTGCAGGTAATACCCCGACTACATCTACCTACCCCACATAACCCTATATCAAATAACCCGAACTATCACCTTAAGTTTCCTTATAGCTATTATATTTTGTACAAAATTATCAACAGCTGTCACCACAGGACATGCGCAGTGTCGCTGACCTTCTTTGATAGCTATATCATATTGTACTTTATTTTCCTTGTATTGTAAAATGTCATTTAGAAAACTATGCAGAGAACTACCTGAAGTATTGAAGTTGTTGCTTTGTGTTATGCCCCACTCTTGGGCGGCCCTATGAGCGCACAACACTCCACAAGTGACCCAAATCAACCACAGAGGACACTTCTTAAACAACCCATAGAGTTTATTAACATGAATATACAAAACAACCAAGACACTAAATCAAGACAACAAAAAAACTCAAAATCAGAAGACAACAGCAACACAAAAGCCCAGGCTGAGAGACAGCAAGACCAGCAGCCCTCATGCTAGAAACTGCTCTCTTCTCATGCTGGCACCAGAGCTTTTAAGCTCTTCGTGCCCGGGCCAGGTGCAGCTCATGGAGGAGTAATCAGGAAGCGCCTGGGCGGAGCTACAGAGAAGACAGGAGAGGAAAAGGACAAACAGAGCACCAGGAAAACATGCTGCCGGAACACACCAGTGTGCAAACATGACACACCTTGAACAATTTTGTCCAAGCACAATTTAAGTGGGACGTGTTGGAAGAGAGGTTTTTGATTATGTTTTCAACCAAACTAGAAAAGCACTCAGTAAAGTGCATACCTCCACCAAGGACATCTGTCAGGTCCAGATGATCATCTGGATTTGCACCAAATTGTACAAAGTCGTAGATCTCAACATCATAAATATGTCTTTGATTTTTTACAACAAGATCCATCCACATGAGATCCCGAGAAATTGACAAGAGTGTAAAAAAATGATGTCCTATCTCGCTCGATGAAAAAGTCCTCGATCCGCACCTTTAACTGGATCGAAAGTTTAATGTGTTCTTCCTTGGTCCATGCTCCATCCATCCACCAAGTTTGAGCTGCAACACAAACAAACCAACAGGTGAAAACATAACATCCTTGATGCTTGTGACAGGAAATGCATTAAAGGTAATAACCCTTACGTTTTACACTGGGCCTCAGTCACACATTATTTGTTCTGATTAATGTTTTTCTGCCTCAAGAATGTGTATGCAATTAAAACTCCAATCTGCACTGCAGACAGACAACACTAACCTCCAGCTCCAGTCAATAAACAGAGCTCAGTTGTCACTGAGGCTGAATGGAGCCAAGGTTAGGGGTGTGACATTCATATTTCAGGTATTTAGTTGATGCTTTCATCCAGCTTGCCTTATTAGAGAGGAAGTAGAGATTCTGTGTCTTGCTCTTTGACATTACAACAGAATGTTCGCCTAACATGGAGACATTTACAGGAAGAGTCTCTGAAACCGTTGGTGTATTTTTCTTTAATTAAATTAGGATTATATCTATCACCACAGGTTATTATTAAGGACATTGTTCAGGAAGATGTTCTAAATTTCATCACAGAAAGAAACACAGTTCCTTTTTTCTCCATGCTGTTGTATCCACTCTTCAGTCCTGTCCCAGTGGGTGAGCTGCACTGCTGAGGAGGTTACTTTGAAAGCCGAGTTTTACAAGCTACCAGTCATTCAACTACAGCAACGCTACTGTCAGGAGGAATACAGCTTGTGAAAAATACATGTACATTATCAAAAGTAAATCCCATGACTGAGAGATGTTTCACTGATCAGGATTTATAGGAAAGCTGTGTTTCATTTGAAACAATGTGCATAGGAACATTCACTGTTTGTAATGATCACAATCCAGCAACTGCCTGCGAGAAATTAGTCTGGCCTAAAAAAAAAAAAAAAAAGAAAAAGAAAAAAAAAACATGTGGGATTGGTTTGACAGGAAAGCAAAGGAACGTTAACTTCAATTTGTATGCGATGCCATCACCGTTAGATTTTCAGTTAGAAAGCAAGCTGGGTGTCAAAAGGAGGCTGAAAGATATACAGGAAGTTGCAACAAGAAACACACTTTCTGTGACAGAAAAAAATCAAACAGCTTATCCCTCAACCTTGGCTTAGATGTCACTCTTGCCACATGCAGTTAAAAATGGGGTTGGAATGGGGGAAAAAATAGATTATGAGTTGATGTCTGGCTTCAGTTATGCTCGCCTATTTTCTATACATCTAAAGCTCCAGTCAGTATTATTTTTCATATTAATATTTAAACCAAATGAGATTTTTCAATAATGCTGCTGATCCCACTGAGAACAGTCAGGTTCGTGCAGGTTTCAGTTGCTTTCAATGATGGTAATGATTAATAGCAATGGGTAAAAAGTGTAATTGGGTAATTCTAAGCATTAGCCCGTAAAGCTAGTGTGTCTGCGTAAAAAATTTTGAGTCAAAGTGTGAATCCTTAGAAAAAACTGATTGCAAACTACCGGACTCGTTTTTTCCGAGGCTCTGAGGCTCCTCAGATGCTCCAATCCCATTCTTCCCTTTCATCCCTCACTGAGAGATAAACTGAAGGAGTCTTTCTGCTGCAGACACACTGGCTTCCCACTCACACAGCCTCCACTGTAATTACTGAGGCTTTTCACAGAGCTGCTGTCGAACGTCATGCGCCAACACCATATGATCACATGTCACCAAGCTAACTCTCTGGGATATGAGATTGTGGTCACAGCGGCCGCCAGCCTAGTGCCTGTTGATGCCTGTTGTGTTACTTCCTTGGCACGGTGTTCCTGTGCATCAGGAGTTAGAAGGCACTGACCGCGTAAATACAGCATGACTAAACAGCGAGTAATGAAAACCCTGTCTGGTGTCTGTACAAACAGCTTATCCCTCAACCTGGGCTTACACTGTAACATGTCGACGGCCTCGGTTTCCCTCCCTCGCCCTCGTTTTACATGTGCCGCAGTGATAGAAATCTCCCCAGGCTCCTTCATCCCCTTTAGCTGGCAAACCAGGATTCACGTTGTCCGCTTTTGTCTGCTTTTTCTCTCCAGATATTTAGGTATTCGTCGCTCCTGTTCGTGTCTCCGCTGGGCCTTGTTGCCGAGGGCTGCCTCCAGACAGCACCCCAGAGAAGAGACAGAAGAGAAGAAAGGGAGGGTTACAGAAACGAGCCACAGACGGTACAGGGCTTATCGGCTCTGAACACCCGAGTGTCGGCAGCTCCCCAAATGCTATGAATATCTGTGCCTCTATGTGTGTTTATTAAGCAGCAGGAAATGCTTTTTTGCAAGGCAGGCAAAGGGAATTGTGTGTTTGTGTATTTGTGCGTGTGTGTGTGTGTACACACTTCATTTCAGTACAGATGCAGTTTTTCCTCTGCAATACAAGAAAGGTATTAATGTTGTACTGGTGTCACGGACAGGCTACAGAACCAGACCGCCTCAGATGAAAAGAGAAGGATATCTGTTATTAAAGAGAACCAACACTGAAGGAGAGCACATTGCTGATAGATTGCGTGTAATGAAGGATTTATATTTGGCCATTATCACTGAAGCACCTCCTATATTCAAAGTATCAAATGATTACCAAGCAATGAAAAGTAAATGGCTTCTTGGTAATGGCTCTTAAGTTTTCACTCTGTCAACAAAACAACTCATATCTACCCCATAACAGATAGTGTTTTCACTTGGCTGCAAAGTACGATAAGAGATTAAACTCACAAATAAGAGATAATTGATATTAGGAGAATCAAAACCCAACACAATTTCCTCTCTGTTTGTTAATGCGGTTTTGTAATGTCATTGCTCCGACAGTCGTTTTAAATAGAGGGGGAAAAAAATGATCATTTGTAGCTGCCTCCTGGAGTCAAAAAACTTTACAAGCAAGTAAATAGAGTATCTTGTCAAATATTCATGTTTCTGAGTCCAACAAAACAGTGGTTACTTCCTTATTCTGCATGCAGGGCGTCCACCACAGGGGCCACAGTCACGAATGGAAATGAGATAGGCAGTCAATGACATGTTTCTGGAGATAAATTATGCAGCAGCATCGGTCTCCATTTTTCAGCCCAGGGTCCAGAGTGTCTGGAGTTAAAATCCGTCTTCTGATTTCATGCAGGTGGGTGGTTTTCTTGGGTAAACGCACCTAGCCGCCATCTGTGTGCCAGTTAGTGTGCTTGCGTGCCGCACCACGCAGCACTGTAGCTGGGTGCTGAGAGGCTGCCAACTTGCATTGCTCTGTCTGAAGGTTTTCAGAGTAGAATTTGGCAGCGAGCTGTCGTAGAGGGGGGGAGGGGGCGACTTAGGAAGAGTTGGACGTGACGTGAGATAAACAAGAAGGATGCCACAGTGCTTTGTGTTTAGCACTACTGATTTGAGGAGCTTCAAGCCACGATTGGAAGTTTAAGGCAGCTTTTAATTGCAGTGAGTATAGATACAGCAGCCGTCGGCTTAAATTAGACTTGAATTCACAGGAAAAAAAAAAATGTTGGTGATTTAAAAGGCAGTCAGTTAATGTTGTTCCACTGGCTCATACCCAAGTCATTTCAGAAGTGTGAGTGATACTGCAATGTGTAAGATATGTTTTTTTTTCTTTTTATTCCGACAACAAATAAGAATGGTGTGAAATGAAAAGAAGAGAAAAATTCTAGTATTTCACCTTTAGAATATAATAATATTACAGTATGCTAAAAACGCTTACCCAAACTGTCCATTGTAAAATTGTAGAAAGCTGTTTTTCACTGCCCTCTCTGTTGACTCAAACTTCACACAACTGGTGAAAAAAAAAAGAAAGAAAAAAAGACGTCAGCACTCACGATTAAGTATAACTTACTTCTATTGTGCACGTGCAGTAGACAGAAATGATGGTGTTTCAGCTCTTGGCTTTCTTGAGTGTTTCCGAGACACGTGTTGGGTGTGTGACCCTCATTAAACACTAATCAGGGATCCGCCTGATAACCAGCTGATGCAAATCAATCATCAAGAGATAATATTAATAAGAAAAACAGGTGTAATGAGAAAATAACAACAATAAGTTATAAGAGAAAATGTGTCACAATATGTTGTTTCCACAACCAGATCTGTGATTATTAAATCTACATATTGACAATAAATGAGAAAATACTCATTTATGCATGAAAACACAGCTTATGTGGCATCTACATAGAACATATGAATACATAGACGTCAATATTATCTGTGTGCATTCATTAAAAAAACAAGATAGCGACAGCCCCTCATATATAGGACTTCATTTATATCACCTATAGGATACTCAGTCTGTAAATAATGTATCCAACAGGCTCGTCTTTGGAGAAGTATCTTCTCCCTATTTCCTCCCTTTAACGGTGGCCTGACCACCTCAATACCAATGAACCTTAGTCTACAAACTCCATGGCCAGTAGAATTAAAGTGCCTGGCTACAGGAGATTTCTCATCCACATTTCTGATGCTGCTGTTAATGCTCAGAGATCCTTATTCTCAATCCCCCTTTTAGTTTTTTCGCACACAAGAAAACCCATAAGGACAGTTCAGTAGACCACACGTGTTGCTCTGCGTGTTATTCTGCTCCTCACGCTCATTTTCCTACCACACCCAGGATCTGAATCACTGATGAGTGCAGTCGAGAGTGGTTCTCCATCGCACCTGTAACCATACAACGGTGATTTCATGACGTACTGACAAACCCTGGAGAGCATTTTGCAGTATGCATGACATGAAGATTCCCACTTTTTGCCAGATATATATTGACAAGACTACAATACATGGGCGTGATTCACAAGTACCGCAGTGCACTTACCACAGTTTGTGACACATATTTTCTGGCATGAAAAACACTTTTTAGGAATGAACAAATGTTACAATTATATAAGGTTTACACAGTGAAGTATTCAATGATGAACAGTGAAGTAGCCTAATATGTTTTCCAAACTCTTCATATTGGCAATTTGCACTGAGGAAATACTAGAAACAAGGCACTCATCTTCCACTGTTGGGGCCTCAAGCTATCTTGAGATTTGTGTCTCTGTATGAGTAACCTCTGTGTAAGTGGCTTAACAGGGCCACAAAAACTGTTTTTAGAGGGTGTTTCCTGTGTAGAGTAAATACCAGTGGAAGAAATAGGTTCTGTCATTCTTGCAGTGATTTTACTCACTTAAGTTTAGTATGTTTTTATTACGGAGAGAATGTGAAGAAATCTGTGTTGTGAAGGTGAAAAAGATGTGACCCGAATGTTAAATCAAATTCATAAAGGTAAAGTTAGAAAGAGCAATTACAATGAGAACTAGCATGACTTCACATCAGTGGTTTGAAGGGTGCGTTCATCCATCCTACCACACCCAGGATCTGAATCACTGATGAGTGCAGTCGGGAGTGGTTCTCCATCGCACCTGTAACCATACAACGGTGATTTCATGATGTACTGACAAACCCTGGAGAGCATTTTGCAGCAAGCTGAGAGTTTAAACCACTGGATGTCATCAAAACAGTATTTTCAGTTGCTGTTAAGCTGCACTAAGTAACACAAACTTCATTGCTGCTCAAAGCCCAAGTAATGATCTCCACTGTCTTATCTACTCAAGGTTTCTATTGATCATTTTCAACAAACACCCACACAGCAATTAAGCCTTTTCCCCATTACAGCTGTAATGACAACAAACCAAATCATTGTTCCTCGGAATCTCATCATCGCTCTCCTGTAAATGTGAATGAATCGCAGCAAGCAGCGAGAAAAGCTCAGTCTCAGCTGGTGGGAACACGGTGTGTAAATCTCCTTTGTCTGTAAAAATCAAGAGGCGAGGTAAGACGGCAGCCAGGCCACGCTGCCAGGTGATTTACGCTGACATCCACCTGTGTCATTATTCCCGCAACAACACCCCAAACGATCTTGACTCATCCCTCTTCCCTGGCTTCCATTGTAGCTGAAAATTTCCTCAATCAATCTGTTAGATTCCTGCACTGTGCAGAAGTGAGAGAGGCGAAGAACACACAGAGCTTTTCTATCACCTGTGTGTGTTTTTAAATTGGCTCCTGTGAGATTCATCCCCTTCTAAAATTCTAATGACACCTCGCCTTTGACTACACCTGAGCTGGTTCTGCTTATGAATTACACACTAGCTTCTAATGCAGATTGAATTATACAAGGTGCCTTCGGGATATTGCCCCATGTCTCTTGGTCTTTTTATATTACTAAGCAGGTTTGTTAATATAATTCATAAAAGCTTTTGTCGCAGGCCCTGCAGTGTGACTGCACCGACACACACAGAGATTTTTCATAAAGAGATATTGTTTCTTCTGCCTGTTTAGTTTGAAACATTCTGGGTTTATGGATGGAGAGAGATGCAGAGGCAGGCAGCAGGAGAGGAAGGAGGAGGTTTGTTTGGATGAGACCCAGGATGGCGATATCCTATTATGTAGGCTGTCACTTTGGGTAACCCTGGGAGTCTGAGAGCCGAAAGAATTCGACACGCTATATGCTTTTACAGCAACAATAGGATTCACTATTATTTCTGAACAGGGGTCAGTAGGTTGATAAACATGTTCATCCAGGTTCATTTTGCTCCCCTGTCCATGATATGTTTTGTTGCTGCATGCGGACATTCGCATTAACCTCTGATTTGACTCCAATTCTCGGTTGGTATGCTACCTATATTGTTGAGTTGCCATGATAATTTTATTTTGAACAGGCAAATAAAACTTGGTCTACCTTCAATCTGTCAGAGTCTGAAATCTGTGTAGTGTGTGCAAAATTGAACATGTAACCAAACCCTCTGGTGCTGTAGTGTACCAGGTAGCACAACCTGTAAATTATTTTAATTAATATGTAACTATAGAATTTCCACAGCTGAAAAATATTCTTTGACATGACAAAATTTACATGAGCTGTTTATTCTACCTTGCCACAAAACATTGTTTAAAACATGTAAAAGCTCATTGGTACAGTTGCTTAAGCAAAGA
Organism: Seriola aureovittata; assembly: GCF_021018895.1. Taxonomy (NCBI): domain Eukaryota; kingdom Metazoa; phylum Chordata; class Actinopteri; order Carangiformes; family Carangidae; genus Seriola; species Seriola aureovittata. Next base: position 17,012,086 of record NC_079369.1, on the reverse strand, counting down.
TTAGTGTGGCACGAATGTGTGTCAGAATAACTGAACTTAAAAGGGTAAGCTCCTAAAAATATGTATTTGCAGGAGAACAAGAAATATACCTTTGTACCCAAATTGATCATGATGCTTTTTTTATCTTGGTTCTTTTTGGCATCGCATATCTTTGATCCCTCAAAGCCCTGACTAGACAGACCATTCTTTCTAATCTCAGTGTTTGAAGGAGATGCCATTGCTGCAAGCACTGTTAACTCCAAGTGGATTATCTTCAGTAATGACTAAAAGGCCTGCCTCTTAAGCCATTCCACCTGTAACTCTGTGATTCAGCTCCTCTCTTTCTACCCTGTCCCCTCCTGTCTCTCATAATTGGAGGAGGAGAAATCTTATGTCATCCTCTTGGAACCCGCCCAAAGGCATAAAAACTGCCTCACCTCTTTAAGATGACTCCTGCTGCACAACTCAAACCTGGAGCCAAGAGGAGAAAGAGGTAATGCTTAGCATTTTCAGACCAGTGTGTAGGGAACAGATAAATAGTGTTCCCTGTCTGATCTGGCCTGCTCACGCTGACCTCCGGTTGGACCACAGCCACAGAGATGTACTTGGTATTAACAGTGCAGTGCTGCTCACACTGTGTACTGCATGTTGTCTCTTGCTAAAGGAAAAAGGCACATTGCCAGAATTTTAGTATATTGCATTTCCTATGCCACTGAAGAAAACTGTAAACACATAAAGTAAACAGTAGTGTTTAGCACAAACTGGTGGAGTTTATGCTGACAGATGGCCACACTATTAAAATATTACATGCTACAATAAAATGTTATCGTTTCTATATAGCGGTATCTTTAACAGAGAAAATGTTACACTGTTGTGTTGGGTTTCAGCTCTGTAAATTTTCTTGGTGGCCATTAAAACACACAGGAGGTGCACCTGCATAGTCCAAACAAAGGAAAAACAGATGGAAGATATGTAAAAGGAGGGGAGGAAGGAGAAATTAAACTGTTTGGTTCCGGCTGTTCCACATCTTAACCCTAAAGCGCTGACAAGGTGTCTATTTGAAGCTGCTGCAACCAGCCAGCCGGTAAGCAACCTCCACTCCACCAGCAGAGAGGATCAGACACAGGCCTCTGGGTTCACCACTGTGTACTCATTACAGTACAGATATTTCTGATTTGTTCCACATACACACATGTATGTACACATAAACATGCGCGTGCACGTCCACCTCTCTCTATCATCTTTCTCTTCCTGCCCCTTTCTCTCAATTTCCTCCTCCTACACCCTCTCATCTCTCCTTTGCAATTTCCATCTGTTCAAATGAAATATATTTGGCATCCGGAGAATGCCCCTCAGCAATGAGGGACAATATATCTTACAAATATCAGCCGTCAAGCCGCGGTTCATGTAATATTTATAAAGGGAATGTGGCAGTGGGTGATGTCAACAATGTTTACCGAGAACAGGTTGAGCATCCCTCCAAAGTGCACCGGCACCTGCCAACTTTTTGACAGGCTAGGTGACTCATTTACATGTTACCCAGCGATCACAGCTGACCTGATCACATCTGGCATGCTTGTCCAATTAATTAATCATGTGTAAGTGAAGCCAACCTCAGGCTTTGATTACGGCTGCCATATTGTTTTAAAGAGAAGTTGTGTATGTGGTGGGAGGCTGGCAGACAAGTGGCCAGATGGACAGTGAGGATTTTTGAAGAAACTGCTCTTCCAAGTTCCAGCTAACATAGGTGTGAGTGGGAGGATTACAAACCACATGCATGTTTTGAACAAATAAAATTGTTATTTCATAATAAGGTACTGTATATACATTTTTGTTTAATTCAAGACAACAATCAACAGCCAAACGAGTGATTAACATTTTTTAATCACAGTATTTGAAAGTTTTGCTATTGCTACATTGCCAATGTTAGAATTAACAGCTGTTTACTTACCAGTCCATAAAAAACCTTGCGACTTCAGTATCAAACCTCACTCCTTTACTCGCCAAGAGCTGTCTCCAGTGGTAGAAAGCAATCAGACATCAATGTTAACTCTTTGTTTTGCTTCTACTTCTATCACCTCTTTTCTTCTATAAAAGTTAGTATGCTAACCAGCTAGCTGCGGTCCGGCTGACCTGTCTCATCCCTCTCCAATACTGATTCACTGTAGCGCCCATTCTGCCCTGAAGAAGAGGAAGTGTTGATCAGAGGGTGGATTATAACCTCTTGTAATTATGGATGAAGCTGAAGATCTTCAGGAGGTAAATGCCACCTTTTCTCAAACCTTAAGGTATCTCTTCCAAGAATGTTACATCAATCAGACCCAGTATGCATGACATGAAGATTCCCACTTTTTGCCAGATATATATTGACAAGACTACAATACATGGGCGTGATTCACAAGTACCGCAGTGCACTTACCACAGTTTGTGAAACATATTTTCTGGCATGAAAAACACTTTTTAGGAATGAACAAATGTTACAATTATATAAGGTTTACACAGTGAAGTATTCAATGATGAACAGTGAAGTAGCCTAATATGTTTTCCAAACTCTTCATATTGGCAATTTGCACTGAGGAAATACTAGAAACAAGGCACTCATCTTCCACTGTTGGGGCCTCAAGCTATCTTGAGATTTGTGTCTCTGTATGAGTAACCTCTGTGTAAGTGGCTTAACAGGGCCACAAAAACTGTTTTTAGAGGGTGTTTCCTGTGTAGAGTAAATACCAGTGGAAGAAATAGGTTCTGTCATTCTTGCAGTGATTTTACTCACTTAAGTTTAGTATGTTTTTATTACGGAGAGAATGTGAAGAAATCTGTGTTGTGAAGGTGAAAAAGATGTGACCCGAATGTTAAATCAAATTCATAAAGGTAAAGTTAGAAAGAGCAATTACAATGAGAACTAGCATGACTTCACATCAGTGGTTTGAAGGGTGCTTTCATCCACAAGACTTACAGTACTGTGAGTGCATACATTTTCAGCAAAGCCAGGCAAAGTGGGAATTGAACTTCTAACCCCGACAGTGTTACCACCATGCTTAAATCACTGAGCTATAGCGCTGCTCACACGAATACGCTTTGGACTTTAATACTCACACTTGACACTTTGTTTTTTTTGGGGGGGGGGTTTGTCATTTGTGACAGGGGCAGTCAAAACATGTCTTCAGTGGGCCCAGAGGCACACTAGATGTCCACTGTGTGTTGTAAGGTCAGCAGTGTTTACAAGCAAAACATAAAGGCTTGAAGAGAAGCAGGGGCTATGAGCCGGGGCTTCAGGTCGGAGTCCCTGTCCCTCTTCGGGGCAGTGACTTCACTCTCCCTCTGTGGATCTGTCTGTCTTTCAGTCAGTCACTGTTGTCCGTCTGTGTCTCTGTGCACTTAGAAAAGGCTTCTTAATGATTTTCTGTCTTACAACAATAAAGGACAATCCCACGCCCCTGTAGTCCTCCCTCCTCCCGCCTGTAGAATCTTCCCACCAGTAGCCTAGTTTTCATAGGGCTTTGGGAATTGGCATTTTTTCCCACATTGTTTAAGTCACATTACATTACATTTACTTTTATCCAAAGCGACTTACAAGTGAGGGACAACACTCAAGCTTCAGTGAAGTAGGAGACCTTGGTGTTAGCACTAAGTACTGCATCTATTCAGTAAGCACAGGGAGATCAGATAAAGAAGTGCAACTGAAGTGCACAGTAAGTGCAGTGTTACAGTTAACAACAGAATGCTGATTGAAGTCTTATCTCCAACCCCTCATTGATATGTAATAAAAAGTTTTTGAGGCGTGTTACTTACATGTGGTTGAATACTAAAACAGCTAATAACTTTTGGTGCCATGGTAACTTGCATAAGCTACTGTCAGCATGAAAAAGCAAAGGACTTTCTTTAACTTTTAAACCCCTCATTCAAAACACGTAGGCACATTATTTTTGCAAACGTTGTCACCAAAGCAAAGATCCAAAAAATGTGCATTTGGATAAACAGCGAAATTCACAACATTTGTGTTAACTCTCTGACTACTGGCACTAATTATGGCATTTGATATTAAATATATGTTTGTGGGTGTAGCTGTGATGCTCTTAAACTTTTATGCACTTCAGCTTTTTTTTTTCAACTAACTTACTGAGCCCATTTTGCTCTGGTGTACGGGTTTCTGTACCACGTACATAGCCTGCTTCCCCTGACATCCCCCTGTCCATCACTCCACATCTATCTTTGTGCTTTTGAATCAGGCATCAATGAGTAGAGAGGCAGAGAGATGAAAGAAGGGAGGGAATGGATAGGGAAGTGCTGGGTGGTGTGTGTGTGTGTGTGTGGGTGTGGGTGTGGGTGTGGGGGGGGGGGGGGCGGGGGAGGAGGTGCGTGCAGCTCAGGGAGCTGCCTGTCACAGCTCTGTCATGTTGATAGACATGTCAATCGTGACGGAGCGAGAGGTGAGTAGCTAGAGAGGGAGGGGAGCATGGGAGATGAGAAAAGTGAAATTAAGAAAAATGAAAATGAGAGAAGAGGTCACAAGGATATTTGTTACCTCTGTTGTCACTGCTTTGTGACCACTGACCCTTAATGCACTCACTGACAGGTAAATTGGAGGATCGTAGGTCTTTGGCAACAGTGACTGTGCTGTTAACCTTGTCGGCTAGTGTCTTGCCTAAAGTGAGTTAGTATTCTTCTCTTGTCTTAGAGCATTTATTTTTTTTTGAAAAACAGCCAATCTGAGAGTTTAGGAGTGTCTTCGAGATAGGCTGCCACTTTGTGCGGAGACTGCTGTCAATGGTGCTAAAGAGAATGACGAAGTCATTTCAAGCCTTGACTTGTTTGAGTGCTTATAAGTCATGTGATACTCATACTAAAATATAAAGCTTACATGGTACAAATTGACATTCCTGCACAGTCATCAGCAATCAAAGAACAAGAGTCTCTTGTGAGGTTGTACTTCAGCTACATCCACAGCCCGCAAAATGGAAACTTTTGGACACGCTGCTTGCCCAGTTTTAGTTTGAAAACTCCAGCGTGGCGTTGCAGTCTGGATAGGCGGAAATGGAGACGCCCACGTTCGCCAATCCTGATTGGGTCTTATCACTCATGACTACTAGTGGTGAATGCAACATGGATAACGAATTACAATCCTAGTTGACCTCGTTGTCTTTGCTAGCAGCTGTTGTGCGGTTAAATTCTGCGTTTCATAACCCAATAGATTTTGACCTGATGGTGACACTACATGAAGAGTTACAGGATCATCAACGTTATTCTAATTCATCCTGACAGGGACATCAATTTTTGTTCCATATTTCATGACAATCCATCCAACAGCTGATGAGACATTTCACTAAAATCCACTATTTCATAAACATAGTGATGTCAGAGGAAAGGTCAGTATGATATGTCCTCACGGGAGCATAAGTGTCTGTATCCAAATTTGTGCCAATATATTGCGTAAATATTGAGATATTTGACAGAATAAGTTCAAGCTTTGACCTGTGGGTGATGCTGTAGGAAGTCAACAAAATCATTAGGATTGATCCTCTGTGAACCATGAATGTCTGTAAAACAATTTAATGACAATCCATCCAATAGTTGTTGAGATATTTCAATCTGGACTAAAGTAGTGGATTGCCTCGAACCCTGGAGATTAAACTACAAATAGTGCTTTTAATCTACTTTACACTCTCATTTTATGACTTGAATACATCATTGTGATTGTTGTCTCACAACATCAACACCACTTATTTTACAGTTTTTTTTTTTTTTATGAATGTCTGTCATTAGAGCCTCATTGCATCTCACCTAATAGCTCACAGGGTCATTTTATCGTAAAAGTTCATATTCAGCACTTTCACAATTTTAAGAGTCCTTAGTGGAGCATTGTTGAATGTGTCCATGAGATAGTCACTGTGCCAGAGTTAGTCTCCAGTAACCAGAGTTTGTGTGGCAGGTACAAGTCATTCTGTTGTGTCTGCAGATTCAGCAGCAGAATGATAGCAACATGATCCTTTCCTCTGTGATAGGGGCACTACCACTGGGTCTTAGATTTCAAAATCCATAATGTCTGACCAAGATTTATGGAAAGCTGTGCCTCCTCAGCAATGATCAAAAGTCCCCCGTTGGATTTTATTTATTTATTTATTTATGTTTTTAGGAAAATTAAATTTCAGGAGCCTCTATTAGATTTCTTATTAAAGTGGATATATTTTCCAGTGCAGCACACAATCACACCACAATGTCCTGCATCTCTGTGGCGCATCAGTCACTGGTCGCCACCGCTGCTGCCTCCTGGAGAGTGAGCATGAATTTAAAAGCTCTCTCTCCTCCAGGCGATAAAACGGCACTATTTGTCTGTGGTGCATTACACCCTGCAACGAAGGCATTTCGTATGCTCCGCGCCCCATCCTTCTCCCTCTCGTCTCTCGCCATCACTCCTCCTCCCACTATATTATACTTAAATACAGTTCTGCGTTTGACAGTGGGCTTCACAGAGATGATATCGAGTGGCTGCTGCTGCGCTCTCTCTCTCTAACATGCCTGTCATGGTCTTCTTAACATATGGATTCAGATTACATGGGGAAGTAATGTGCAAAGGGTGTGGTAGCGATCTAAGCCCAACCATCAAATGTTTCTTCTCAGTTCTTGCTCTCTCATCCATTTTTTTTTATTTTTTTAATCAATTATATTTGCCCGCTTCGTGCGTTTGTGTTTGAGTTTGTTTGCCCTGAATTCAAAGTTTCCTTATTTACCCTTCTCAATTGTCTTGGCCATTAGATGCACTAAATCAATGCGATGCAAGCCTGCTGTCTGTAATTTCTGTATATATTGTAATTTCAGCATCTTCAAAACAAGGTCTCCAGGCATCTCACGCCCTTCTTTGTTTTTCATTCTTTTTTATCTTCCTCTTTCTCTCACACTCTCTTTTTTCTGTCTTTCTTTTATAGCCCCCCACCCCCCCTCTCCCCTCCTGTATTCACCAAGTGTTGAAGATTAAAGGAAGAAGCTGCAAAGCTCCCAGGTCTAAATTAGATTCATGCTTCCTTGAAAGAACAGAGAAATTGGGAGGATGAAATCCGAAGGTCAGATCCTGCAGTCTTCTCCCTCTGTCTCTCTCTCTCTGGACAAAAATAAATTAATAATTAAAACACACACACAGAGACACACACATACACACACACACACACACACACACACACACACACACTCACTTCTCCTTGTATCAGCTCGCTCTTGGATCCCCCCCAGCCCTCCATCACTCTCTCCTCTGCACATCTTCAGTTTTCTGTCTCCATCTCGCTTTCTTCAGCCTTCCTCCCTCTGTTTCATCCATGCTCTCTATCTCTCTCTCTCTCTCTCTCTCTCTCTCTCTCTCTCTCTCTAGACATCTCCGGCATGTCTAGTGGATGTGATTCACTGATTCACTACTGACTACTTCAGCTCTATTAACTGGTCAACATTTAATATCATTATTAAAGTTAATACCTAATCAGGGAAACCCAGACTATGAACTATCTCACATGGCCCACTAGCTGTCATAACTAAATGATGCACAAGTAAATTAGTCAGATAAAAAATGTAACAGTGATTCAAATAACATGACACATAAATTGGACATTTTAACAGGATTCCAAAAACTCTAGAAGTAGCTCTGTGGTAGGTTTTCGCAAGTTCAAAGACCGTTGCGTGGCTGGGAGATGAGCACTTCTGTGATGCAGTTCTGAGAATGCAGGACGATCCCTGACTCTCCGACCATTTTGGTTTTTTCATCATCAGATTACACACTTGCTCTGAGCAATGCTTCATCTCCTCTTATGGCCTGAAAAAAAATAAGAGAAGGCTTCCGCCAGCGTGTTTCGATGACTGAATGTGTTTCTCTAATGCTGCTTTCAATTCACAAGTTTGAGGGTGAAGACAAGTGCAGTGAGCAGCAGTGTTAAATATGTTTTTGCCAACCTCATGAGTTTGATTTCCATGTATTCATCACTTGTTAGTCAAAAGGCAATCTCAGTTCAGTTCAGTGTTCATTTCAGCTTTCTTCCTTTCTCTGGAAAGAGTTGGTGAGCAAGGTTTATCTTGCTTTATATTAAAAAAGAAAAAGCTCAAGACAAACCTTAGGCATTTCAGTTATTTTCACTAGTACTGTTTTCATAGACAAAGGAGAGATTTTCACAGACACTCATGTGGTGATTGCTGCTCTTCACAAAAGCTGTGAATTCACTTTCCCCTCAGAGGGCTATCATCATCAGACATTGTATAAGAAGCTTTTAATCTGTTGATGCAAAGTATGTCTGCAAAAATGATAACTCCATTAAATTACACATGGGAATCTGCAATTAGAAATTCAAATTCAACCTCTGTGGGATGCTAATTTCCATGGAACTTCACATGGAGAGACACTGTCGAGAATTAAGATTCAGACTGCAAAAAGACTTTATTTACATGACAAATTTTTGTATGCTGAGTTCGACTGTATTCACTGTATGACACACATGTATCATAGATTTGAGGGGAAGTTAGTAAAACTAATATAACATAAAGGGCCTACACTGGACACCAGGATTGCATGCTGTCAGTGTTAGAGAGGCGTCAAATCATGTGTATAAACCTCATTTATTACAGAAGCAAACAACATTGATAAGTTGTACAGCATTTGTTAAGTATGAGACAAAACACGAGCACATCGAGGCTTAATACGAGATACAAGCATGTGGCAGAGTAAAGCTGCACTCTAAAGTCTCAGCGCTCACCTGACTTAAACTTCCTGTTTGACAGTCTGCTGGCGGGGTATTCACTCTCAGTGTTGTTTAAGTACATACAGAGTTTCACTGTGCATCTTTAATGGTTAAACAGACCAAACTGTAACTACAGGGTTACTGCAGCAAAGCGTCCTTGAGCAAGACATTGAAGCTCGTACAAACATCCAAGTACAAAAAAAAAAAGAAAAAGAAAAAAGAAACAGACACATAAATCATGGACGTAGAAATAGTGCAGAAAACACTTCGCTCAGATGTGAAGCCAGCGACTGAGACATGCAGGTGCACAATTAAAACATCACAATGATTTGCAGCAATTATCTTTGATTACCTTTCCCCCTCTCACTGACAAGACAGACTATCACTAATCACTGTGCTAGATCCAAACTTTAACAAGTGCTGACAATTACAGTGATTGAGGAAGACGAGGTGCTTTACTGTTGTGTTATTTGTCCAATGTTTATTCAGCCCTGAAAATCTGATAAGAAATGACAATAGCTTTATCTCAACAAGCGCAGCAGTTGCAAAATAAATTTGACCCAGTGATGCACAGTGTGAATTTTCAAGGTCAGGGAATTGTACTATTTCAGCTGCACTGGGGTACTGTACACAGTAATAACATTTCATTAAATAAGGTGTTCTGCAGGAGATGGACAAAAAGATCTGTGTGACCTTTGCACTTTAGAAGCTAAATAGCTACATGTCCATGTTACTTGGCCATTTATTCAATTGCTGCTTTATTTAGTGAAACTGAGCAATGATAGCAGCCACTTCAGATGAATAATCCATGCTGTGGAGGCTGCTTTAATACTACCAGTAAGTGAAGGATCTTCTGTAACTGAAAGAGAATAGATTAATATCTCCATATACAATAATATACTGTAATATCCCCATATACATGAACTATAGGGTTTCCTGTCAGGTGTAGTACTTTTGGAATAAAACTAGCAGTAGTTTTTTTTTCTTTTCACATTAATCTCTACCGTAAGATTGTTGCATTATTTGTCTTCCACATCTTACTGTTACATTTACTCCAGCAACTTAGTTTTTGCCAAAGTGACATGGCAGGACAAACCGTACTGTAGTTTTACATTTGCAAATCTCACTGAAGTCGGGCATAATAACCAAGTCCATTTTCAAAGTGTAATTGTTGACACAGCTGATGAAATAGTAACAGGAGTGATTCATCACTGTCGCGGCATCATTACTGCAATAATTCAACTGAGCATGGGTCATCAAAACAAGCCCCGGCAAACCAGGATCCATTCATCTTTTCGCTGTCACTCTCTCGCCTGCTAATTTAAAATGAGAGGCGAGTGGCACTGATGTTTTTGTGTGAGCATCATCAGCTTCTGGATAACCATATCTGATTGATTGAGTGATTAATTGATTAGTGCACTAGGGGAATGGATTGTTTGTTTGATTGATTGACTGATGGGTCACAGGCAGGAGCGGTTGTTTAGTTTTATGAGGCATAACATGAGAGGAGGTCTGACTGTTTGAAAAAAGAAGAAGAAGAAGAAAAAAAGGTATCCTGTAATGATATTTGAATGCAAATGCAAAGGTTTATTAGAAAATCAAAACTTTTTACTTTTTCTTCTTTTCTTTATATATCTCCAAAGAGACTCATGGGGAATCTGGGAAGTCATGTACCCCTTTTTCCAGTCTTTGTGCTAAGATAAGCTAAACGACTGCTGGCTGTAACGGTATATATTTATCACACAGATTAATCTTCTTAACATCAGAGTATAACTTCAGCTCCCTGCTCTGAGACCCTAATACTGTATGCTGCTTCATACCGTAACACTGTATGTATCTGTTGCGCCGTTTTACTTTCACCTATCATGTGATCTTGAATCGGCGTATCAAGTAATCCCATTAACTAGACTAGACCCCTTAAAAATGCAAGACTTTCTTTCAGGTTTTATGGCTTTCCAGGGTTATTTACAGTAAGAGAGCAGGTATGGGGTTTTTCAAGGACACTTCATACCGAACGTGGCTTTTGATGGTCAAATGTCTGCTGCTGCAGGGATCAAACCTGTTCAAATTCTCTATCCACCATAACAGCTTCCACAGCACGTCATCCACTTTCAGGGCTAGCAGAATAAAATAACAGCATGTGTGTTGCTTTCTCCCATGCTGCCTCCCACAGATATGTCGACAACACAGACACAACACTCAGCCCACCTCCTTGGACACAGCACCCTGGCTCGCCGCCATTTTCTAGCTACTAAATGTCACCGCAAAAGGAATGCTGTGGTTTATGAGCACCTGGATGGAGAACAAAGAAATGAAAAAAAAAAAAAAAAACTGGCTGGGATAGAGGGAGAAGAAGAAGAAAAAAACATTAAATTAATCCTCTAAAAGCCTTTTAGCAATATTGGCCTCTCACAGCGATCTGGTAGCACACAGAGACCACTTCCCATCATTTAATTCCAGCTGAAATTTAATTTAGTCCGAGAGCTATTCATTTTGTCAAATGAATGCGCCGCCCACCCCCAAACCATCACCACTCCAACATGCATACATATGCATCACGCACATACCTTATGTTATGCACATACACACATCCTCAGATGACTCATTGGTAACTTTGTGTCCGTTTCATTTTTGGAGTGATGAATTTAGCGCAGCAAATGACACAGTTTAACTAACAACTATCAATAACAGTCAGTCAGCCCCCCCGACCCCCCCCCCCCCCACACACACACACACACACACACACACACACACACACACACACTCAGTGTACAAGTACAAAACAGGGATTTCGTGACAAGGACTATATGCTGAGTCACTCAGCCTTTTTGCTTAAGTGCACTTCGAGAAAGGCTTCCTACTCATCTGATCTCGTTGCAACTTCTCTCATGTGTTCCATACATCATAAAATAGACTTGTGTGTGTTTGTGTGTGTAATGGTGCAGCGAGGTATAATGGCGTCGAAAAACAACTTCTTTACCTCTGAAGTTTGACCTCAAGGGTTCACCTTTCCTGTGTTCTCAGACTATGATGTCAGTTAATTTTCTCCTCTTCATTCTCTCCTGCTACAGACATTGATTGCCTCATAAAACATGGGAGCAAAATCAAAGGAGTGAAGTCATCATGTCAATATGAAAAAGACTTGTAACTCACAGTAAAATCACAGATCAGGAAAAAAAAAAACTGTATTAGGTCGAAACAGATTTTCCAGTCATGCTTTGAATCAGAGCTGCAGCTCTAAAGAAATCAAACATTTGTTCACTCAAAGTGGAAATTATTTCCATCACGTTCGATTCTCTTTACAGCATGTAACAGGCAGGCTTGCACTAATATGAATGAGAAGCTTGAAATGGTAATTAAAGCTGTGTTCATGTGCAGCACGCAGTAGAGAATATGTAAAGGCAAACTGGGCTTTTTCTTGCCCAAACAGCCCATTGATAAAGCAAAAATGATTTGATTGGCTGTAGGCCAGATTTCTCCTAAATACCTCTGTGACAGACAGAAGTTTGTAATATTTTAAGAACCCTAGCCTTTTTATATACCACCTGGTGAGGAAATCTCCACATCAAACACTTCTCTTGATGCCTCAAGAAGATGGGCTTGCAACTGCCCCCCCAACACACACATATACGCACCCTGCCCACCACCACACCAGCTGATCAAAGCTCCTGTTTGAAGCTGACCCATTGGGAATCCCAGGCAGGCGGCTCCAAAACCCAAGATTCCAGTGTATTCTGTTCAGCAGGATTGTTGATCAGAGAATCTGAAGAAAAGCCCTATTACAGACACGGGGTCAACACTGTTTGCAACAATGTTAAGAAACAAAAAAGCTTATCACTTTCAGCATTAGGGAGTTAGGCCTACATGTATCAAGTTATCATACATTTTCCTGCAATGTACATTTGTACCCGTAATTGAAAATATACTCTTCCCACACAGTTTATTACATGAATAAAATATGAATATATTTAAATTTCTACTTAATAAATTCTCATTCTCGCTGAATTTTAATATTACAATGTAGAAATAATAATAGTTAATCTAATACATTTTACTCAAAAAGTTGATCTTTTCAGTGTACTGATTGCGACGCACAGATGTAATTGAACTTAATGACACAACCCTTCATGGTGATGGGCAGATGGTGAAAGTTATGTCAAATGAATTCATGTGGATGTGCTATGGTAGTATCATTTGATGTGATATGCTCCACAGCAATGCTGACAGGCAGCTAGCGATAGAAACATTTGCAGAACACATTTATAATATGGGTAACAGCAAGTTAGCTAACGTAGCCATCGAGTCCTTTAGCACCAAGTAGAGGACACGAATGACACTGACGGAGCAGGTAAAAACTTAAAAAACTTTATGGATGTTCTGACGGACTACCAACCAACTGGGATTTGAGGCAGTAGTCCCCAGTCGGCCTTTGTTCATCTCTTTCTTGTCTGAAAACCTTTTCAGACAATATCGTGGTTTCTTCAGCGGGGGGGAGGGATGCTGGAAGGTCGCGTACTGCATATTGCAGCGTGCCAGTGGGGGCGGTCCCTGTGTGTATAAATGTGGGCCGACGATTTAACAGGAGGGACTCACACGTACTAACATGCACGCACTACCAGACCGGTTACCAAGACAAAGAACAGACAAACTCAAAACACAACACACACAGAGGAGATGTCGACTTAGTTCTCTGCTCAGGATGCCATTACTCCACTAAATCTTTACATACAAAAATTGTTATACTATTGGTTAAAATCTCATTTACAGAACCTTTGTAGAAAAAAGATTATAGTAATGTCTAACCTCGTCTCATACTCTTTCCTGGAAAAACACACACTTTGCCCACACACTGGCAAGAGTCCACCTGCGGAAGTGTCCGTGAGCAAGGCACTGAATCCTACGCAGCCCTAGGATTGTTGTTATTTAGCGGACTCTGTAGAGCGGTCAAAAGCAAAGGAATTTGCCTACAGTTTTGAAATGAAACATTGTATTCTTATTACATTTTTAACTCTGCTCACTGATGGATAACCAGCTGCTTGTGGGCTGAATCTGGCAGTAGATCGACCACAGGACTGCACTTGTCAAGGCTTTTCACGTTGCTGGAAAAACACTTCTGCAGTAATTATATGATATTCCTTCTTTCCTCAGGCTTTTGACATGATGATTTCCTTTCTTTTAAACCCTAACATTTCTCATTAATACCTGCACCCTGTTGCACAATGTTGAACTGACCTGAGATTCCACATCCAAATGTCATGAATCCTCATGTGTGAAGACAAACTGCCTTTGGAGGAAACCTGCCAAATGTGCTCCACAGATCTTTGAGAGCATTTGTTACGTAACACTGAATCGGTTACTCAGCTGTACTCAGCTCAGTGCTGAGATTGAGCCGAGAGTGCCACTTTTTTTACCATGGTGCTGAGCTCTGAGGTCTTTGCTAACTGGGTTGGAAAATGCACTAATGGCAAGTGCAAAGAGGAGCAGGCCAACACTGGGCCCGATATCCAGTTTCAGCAGGACTGAGAGAGGTGTGTGTGTGAGTGTGTGTATCTGAGGTGATAATACTTACCAGTGGCTGTCAAGCATCAGAGGTGCCCTTGCTCTCACTCTGTATGGGTATGTCTCCCTTTCTCTCTTTTGACCCCATTACAGTAGATGTCTAACCTTTGCTACCCATACAGGAAAAGCAGAGCTTATCACTCAGCTGAACTGTAGGTGACCTGTGTTCACAGTGAGTGTATACATCTGCGTTGGTGTGTGACTGTTTGTGCCCCTTTTTCTCTTCATATGTTCCACCACAATAAGAATTAAAAGTCCACACAAGCATAAAAAGATGAGGGGAAAAGAATCGTCCAGAGTGATGACATGATGTTGCTTGAAGGGAAAGATTAGGGCAACAGGATTTCATTTAGGGATGTTTACATTACATGTAATTACATTAGGAGGTAATGGTTGAGGTTCATTTAAGTTGAGGTTCATTTAAGTTAACGTATGTATCAGGCAAGCGTGTTAAGATTTTCTCTGTGCTCTGTGAAGGCCCTCACAAGCATATAGTGCTATAAAGGTGTTTTGCCTTTATTAGAGCCTTGGATTGGGAAGTCTGGTCAAGTGATGATTAACAGCACAGTTTGGTTCACCACCTGTGTCGTTAATCATGCTCAATTCCCCTGAAAGGTGCCAGGTGATGCATTAAAAGTTCCCACTGCTTCATTGAATTGTTTGGCTTGCCTTTAAGTTAATGGAATCCTTTCAGGCCATGTCCACACTAATGCGAATACATTTTAAAATATTGTTCACAAAGTTTTCCTGCCTCCTTCAGGTGTGGTCGAACGGATAAATAATCCTGACAAACATGGTGGAAGACTCTGCTCAGTCCTCAGGGTCTTCTACTATTGTGTTGCATCACAGCCTCACATAAAATACAGGCGTTATGATTGAAAATCACAATTTTGTTGCTGTTGGCAGCTACTCGAATATGGAAATGGTGGAGGTCCCGAGCTTTACCTGTTTGAACCTGGAGGTTGAAGAGTGCACCGAAGATATCAGGGAATAGAAGGCTAGCTAGTTCTGATTCTTGTGAGCTTAGGTGGTGATAGAGCAATTAGTTGCTTTTGGCCATTTTCAGTTTTCACTTCCAGCTTTCCTGATGAATTTCATAAATTCAAAAAAGATCAGGTCATGTTAATAAACCTCAGAATCTGTGTGTAATTTTGTTTGTTTGTTTTGCTTGTTTGCAAGGGGTAGGCTCGGCTCTTCCTCCTTTCCATTTCCCTCTAAAAATTACTTTTTTTTTTTTAACTGTACTGTAAATAAAAGTTGATTTAAACGTGCCATATTGCAAATTGTCTGACCATAATTCAATGTTTTTGCAATTAACACATTTTTGGTTTTGAATATATGTATGTCAGCACGTGTGTTGTTAGAAAAATCACCTCTATAAACACAATATACCAACAAGAATTTACGGGGAAAAAAAGAAGATGCATAATCACAGTTTTATATTCTTTCATAATAAGTAATAATGAAGTTTGAAGGGTGGAATTTAAATGATTACATTTCCCTGCCATGTATCCCTGACATGAGAGAAAGGGGGGCTAAAATTAATTTCTGAATCCTCACTGAGGTCAGTACTTTCAGTCTACACAGCAGTAGGGTGCTGCTGAGCCCCTTAACTAAAATATATTAACATCTGACATCAGAGACAGAGCTTATGGCTTTATCTGGAAGCCACAGCTGAATTGTTCACTTCCACCATTACTACAGTGGAGACTTTTATGTTCAGTGGGTTTTGATGTTTTTTTTACAGGATGTGCCGAGAGGAATTATTCTGAAACATCTGTATGAGCAAGGGCGTTGATACTATTACAACTACAGAGCTGCAGAACTATACAGCTATAGTACCAATACTGTGCCATTATAGTATTGCTTAGACTACGACTATGTATATATATATATATATATATATAAATATAAATATATAAATACTAATGAATATTTATGTTAATTATTATTTACAATGAATAGGTTTAGAATTCAGGTATCATGCGAGTCAACGCTATTACTATCACACCAATGCTGCTGTGATTTTTAAAGGTGCACTATGTACGTTTTGACTGTTGCTACATAGCCAGAATTAACAGCTGTTTACTTATCGTCCTAGAAGAAACGTTTCAAGTTCAGCATTAAACTTCAGTGGAAAGCAATGCCTGTGTTGGCTCTTGTTTTACTTCTATTTCTATCACTTCTTTTCTTCTACTGATGTTAACATGCTGACCAGCTATCCCCAGCCAGTCTCATCCCTTTCCAATAGCAAGTCACTGTAACGTCCAGTCTGCCCTGAAGTAGTGTTGCTCAGACGCCATATCATAACCTCTTGTTCTGCAATGATGGTTGAAGCACTTGGAAAGTGACCATCATCACCTCCCACTGCCAGCAAAAAAACACATTTGGCAGCAGAGAAAACTTACATATAGCACCTTTACGTTTTAGTTTTTAGATATCATACAGTATACAAG
This sequence comes from Seriola aureovittata, assembly GCF_021018895.1. Classification (NCBI taxonomy): domain Eukaryota; kingdom Metazoa; phylum Chordata; class Actinopteri; order Carangiformes; family Carangidae; genus Seriola; species Seriola aureovittata. Next base: position 16,995,381 of record NC_079369.1, on the reverse strand, counting down.
TTTGTGTAATTGAATTTTGTGAAACTTAAAAAGGTTTCAGAAAAGTCCATTGCTACTTTATTGTTTCTAAAGATTAAGTACAAGATGGGAGACTTCCTCAATTGATTGCATTATCACCGAGAGGTGTGTGTAATAGCTTTCAGTCACAGCTGAGGTGAGTAGCTCCCTCTGAGGCTGTAAAGGAAAGGTCATAACCCTGAAGTAAATAACAAAAAGACCTTTTGAAAATGATTCAAAGCGATGCATTTACACCCTTTGTCACACTGGATCTCATCAAAGACATTTCCCACCTCCCTCTACATAACGACAAGGAAAAAATGGGAAAAAAAAAAAAAAAAAACACACAGAAGAGTGATGGCTGTGTTATTATTGTTTTAATTTAACATTTTTTGCGGAGTTCATGGACTTATGTCCTCAAAACCTCTCACACCCAGGTAGACTCAAGACAGATGCTGGTCAGTTGTTTTTCTGATGTATTCTGAATAGAAATGGTTTATTGGACAAATGGGAGGACACTTTTTTCAATGCAAATGACAGGCAGAAGCAAAAAAATCTCTGTAACAGTGGTCAGCAGGATTATGGGAAATGTGATTTTCATCTCAACAAACATTAGTATTGCTGTACCACTGGTAGGAAATAGCATCTACCAGCTGTCTCTTTTGTTTAAAGTAAAGGGATCATAAACCAACAATGATAAATTGCTGCTGAAAAATGCAACTTGTTGCACATTTAAAATCACTTCACACATAAATCGCACCTGACTTAATTTACCAGTGTCTGCACAATGTGGCAGTGTCACGAATAGCTTGCCAAGCTGACATTGGGATTTGAGCTCAGCCCATATAGAGTATATTGCCTATTGATTTACCTACTCATCTGCTAACCGCCACTGTAGTCTGGACAGTCTCTGAACCCATGTGAAGGTCATCTTCTGTCCTACTGGCTGAGTTGCCAGGCAGCCGGTATCGGTCTGGCCTGATGCCTGCCTGGGGGCTCCCAAATCCCCCCCCCCCCCCCCCCCCCCCTTGCTGGTATGAGGCCAGCAGAGGTGCGATGGCTGTGGGCAACTTGCCCCTATTCCCCTCCACAGTTTGTCAGAGTCTGTCTCGGAAAGGGTCGAAGAGTGTCAACATTTTTGTGACGGCACAGGAGAGTGCAAGACTGTCTGTGAGTTGTTGGGAGTGAAGTTGGAAAAGAGCACATGATTGTGTTTTGAATCATCTTATTTGACTATAAGTCACAGATAAACACACAGATAAGTGTACATGTTCAAGAAACGATTGTTATTCAGTGCCTCTCTCAGCATGGGGAGTGAGGTGATGAGTCTCAGGAAAAGGTGGAAGACTGTGTTCTCAGTCGGAGGTCAGGATAACAGTGGTGTTCGTGTGATACATGTTGACACCTCAGAGAACTGAGCTGTGAAAACAAGCTATGCTGACTGAGGACCAAGCCAAGTCAATTGTATTTACATCAGAAAACAGAACGTGTTTTTTACAAAGTGCGTCATTGTGACCAGGGGCCACAGATGCAGACAAAAGCAAAAAGTTAGCTGATTTCGCTGCTGTAAATAATACAGTATGCTGTTCGCCATCTGACACTCAGGTGTTCTGAGCTTCACACCACTAGGAGAACACACAACTAGATACACAGCCAGACAACAGTCCGCACTTCTTTCATGGCTCAAAACACAATCACGAGTGTGGGAACTCACACTGAAAATAGCGCTGCCTTAACAAAAGCAAGGTGATATGTTGCATGTTGTTAGGGGTACTAGTTATAAGATGGAAAACAAACCATGATGGCTTCTTATAAAATTATCCTCTGAAGCAGGATTTTAGAGCTCTGGAAAAGTAAATATTGCTGCAGTGAACTATTTTCATACCTGCAAGTTAAATAGTAGAAATTGCCTGATGCTACACATGCTATACCTGACACTCTGATACTCAGAGTTCATTGTCGGAAAATGCTGGTTGACTTTGCTGCAAAAAATGAAAGTGGAAAAACCTTTTTGTACTGGAGGACCCTGTGTTTTATTCTGCAAGGCAGCACCCCTGCTGCAGTTTTCCTTTCATAAATAAATAGAGAAAACAGGCAGGTTGCAGGCTACAAAGAGTCTGATAGTATTTGTTTAACAAAGTATTCCAGCTATAGAGGCAATTATACTTATAAAATACAATTATACGGTATAATTAATGTTGTAATGTCAGTATGAGTTGTAAACAACTCTTAACGTCTACCTTTAAACACAGTAATTAGTCATCACATGTTTCATTTCATTTAGTGGTAACTGAAGGGCACAGTGAATAAGCCATGTAACATTGTGTCGTCACTGTAAAGGCTGGAATATCATGAAATATAAGATTTCAAAAATATTTCCCCTGTCACGGTATGTCGAGCATATTGAGCTGCTCAGCTAAGGGTAAAATGCCAGACAGCGTCTTACTTGATTTGTATTGACAAGGTTTCAGCCATAGGCTACTTCAAAGCTTTACTATATGATGTTTGCAGTGTGATGCTGAATTGGCCTTAGGGTATTCCCTTTGGTGCGAAAGAAGGGAAACCTTTGGAATGATAACAGTCTGATTGCACTATATTGCCTCTTAGATTTGTCCTCGGCATAGGGAATTCACTGCAAGTGCTTTCACTGATGTGACCGTCTCTCTCTCTACAGCTTGATTTCTCTGTTGGTGGTTTCCAGGAGAGCCAGAGTGGAGAGGCTCGTCCATGATGGTTGGCTGCACCTGGAGAGACTGAAGGTGATAAAGGGCCACTTGCCTTGGGGTTTCAGTCTCTCCCTCTGCTTTTTTTGCTGTGTGTGAGTAGTAGTATTGCTGTTGTAGGCCAATGTTGTATTTGTATGGGTTGGGGTAAAATGCCTCTCCCACTACAGCGCCCCCAACTTAAAACATCTTCCAGTAGCCGTGCTTCAATGATATGGCTTGTTTTAATGTATCAATTCATTTGAAGTGCAATAAACAGAAAAAAACCTAAATCAAATCAATATTTAGTGTGTCTTTAAAACAGCACCAACTCTTCTAGATAGCTTTTGCAGGTCTTGGCAGGCAGGTAGTTCCAATCATCTTAGAGAACTTGCCACAGTTCTTGAGATTAGGACTTTGTGGGGGCCAGGCCATCAGGGCTCATGCAGGACTCATTGCTCTTGTCACTGAAGATGCTTCATTTTGAATCTGGCCGGATGTTTGGGGTCGCTTTGGGACCAATCAGAGGCCTCCCTGATGGTATTGGGTGATGGATAAGAATCAAAACATCTAAAGTAGCTAAAACTTCTCGCACTGTACTGTACATGCATACTGTGTATAGACACACTCTAAAGATCTTGTGTGAGTAAATAAAATGATGGCAGCTAACCAGGTATACTTGTATCCACCTGTTACCTTGCTTCACTTGGTGTCATTGATCCTGTTATTTATCTTTGTGAAGTGAGTTGTGACTCTTCAGTTCAGTTAGGTGCTAATATTTATGGTATTGATTGCTGGCTAGAAGGCACTGAGAAGAGTTTGCTACTCACACCCTCTCTTGAGTTCTAACAGCTTTACCTCTGAGTGACTTTCACCGAGTTTAACTCTATGGAAACAACACGATTTTTCTCAAGGCTCTCTTGTCCAAGGCTTCTTGTTTAAACTGGAGTCAGTCCCCCACGTCTCTCAGAGGAGACCCAGGCGTCTTCAGCAAGCCACTGTGCACAGTTTTGCCACACTCCTGCTCCCTTTTTTTATAACTAGCTTTGGGAAGATTTTGTTTTTCAGAAGATGGATCACAGAGCCGACATCGCTCCATCTGCCATGTATTTCCCCCTCTTGTTGCTTGTGCTGAATCATTGAGTCAGACCTTCCTTGACAGCCAGTGTGTGAATTTGTGGCAGTTACGCCAGACACTTATTCATGACCATAGTATGTTTAAGTATTTTGAATTCAGATAGTGTAACCTACCTTGTATTTCAGATGGTCTATATACACTCACTCCAAAATGGAACCGCCGAGCATGTGTGTGTGAAGGTATGTGTGCAAGTCATGAATTTTTAGGCTGCCCCTGCGCTGCTCAGGCTTTGCACATTAATTCTTTGGTAGCACGAACAGGCCAGTCAACTCTCATTTTGCAGAGCAGGCACGTAGGGGAGGGAATGTTCTTTAGTTTAACCTTGTCATAGAGGCCTATGAGATGCCAAAGACAAAAGCCTTGCAGTGCTGGCAGAGGCCACCTCCAACGTTATTGTTTTCTTTGGCAAGACTGCAGTAAAATTGACCTGACATTACGCCTGAACCTCATGTGTTCAAACACCTGCCCAAAGGTAAAGGATGTCAAATACAGCACAAAGCTTTCCATCACTGAAAAATTCACTCAATGTAGCCTACCACAAGATTTGGGACCTGAGTAGTTGTGATTGGTTAAAGTGGAAGAAACCCACAGTAGATGGGGTTAGCGATGTAATCAAAATTGACTGCACTGTTGTTGTGAAAAAATATATGAATTGCAATATGTACTTGTAAAACACAAGTACTAGGCCCTCTCTCTCCTTCTCAGTCACACACACACACACACACACACACACACACACACACATAGATAAAGACTTAAGAATATGTGTAGTGTAATTCATTATTCTCCACAAAACCAGAGAGTGAAGAAATTCAACAGCTTAACTCAATGTGCGTTTATTAGATTTATCTGGGTATTTCAACCACATCTAATGGTCCTAATCAGCAGATGGAAGTTACTTATATTTAGTTATAGTTAGAACTCCATGAGCAATGTCGTCCTTCTGATGAAAACTGGGAGATGCAGCTCTGTGAAAAGGAGCTTGTTTGTGACCTTTGAGTTCAAGGGATACTCCAGTGAGTGTGCATTGCACTTCTACACAGTTTGGGAACTCACAAGAAAGAAAACGAACAGCCAAGAATCTATGGAGCAATGACCGATATATTCTGACTTTGGTGACTCAGTGGTGTCTTTTGTCAGGTCCTCCTCGATTGCTAAAAGCCCACATGTTTTAAAGCTGCACACCACCTGCTTTTAACCTTGGCTTTCTGTTAAAATGTCTCAAACTCAATCCAATAGAATCCTGATGACATCATGAGTTTAACATCATATGGATCCAAGCCAAGTAGATCCAACAGGTAGTTAGGTGGAGCCATAGTCAATGCAAATGTTGCTTAGCAATCTTGAGTACTGACAAAATGAAAGTATCATTCTTCAAATGACCTTTAGTATTTCTTTTTCTTTGACTGCTTTATGGATATGGGTCATTGGATTTACTGCTGACAAAAAGGGTAAATTATTTGCTGTCCTCAGAAGTAAGATGTAAAACATAGTATGTTGCTGATATGTTGTTTGACAACTGATGGACACAACAGCAATTTACTCTGGGCACACAGTACAATTTCATTTGCATAATGGCAGATGTTTTGTTTTCTCTCAAGAGATTTAAACAATAATTCGCTTAGAGCAGATTTATATAAAGACGCTGAAAGGATGAACAGATTTGATTTTTAGCCTGGTTATTATATAACACTTTAAAACCACTTCTATATTTTAAAATAAACAACTTTGAAGTGATGGCCCCTGAGCACTAAACCTAAAGTATGGATGGATTTGACATGACAGCTGACAGAACATGCACATTATATTCAGTGTCTGGTTTTCTTCACACGTCCATCTGAAAAACCTACATATGTGCTCATTTCACTAGATGAGTCAGAATCCAGATGAAGGCCCTTATATAGAGTAGTGTCAGTATTTTATTGAATGACACATAACTGTGATACTTTTTTTTTGTCCTACACTACGCCACTTTTCAGCTTTACACTTGTCAGAAACTAAAATTCTAGCCTGAATATCTTTAGTGGTTGTGATTAGTGATTCATAAGATAGACCTTTACAATCCCCAGTCTGTATATAATAATTTTGCTAGAATCTGATTAAAATCTACACCAGCAGCTATAGGTTAATTATAACCATCATCTACCACATTTCTTGTAATCAGCATTGCAGTTCCACAAGGGAAGCTGTATCGTTTATGTTAGATGCATATATATTAGCCAAGATGCAGAGGAATCCCTGAATCTGATGCTCAGACAATTAACACTCTTCTGGTGAAATCCCTGGGAATTCTTATGTACTCAGTAAAAGTAGGATAGCATGTCTCCTGCCCTGCGTAGAATGCCATCACATTTTCTTGAACAGAGCAAATTTAAAAAAGGTTCGTTTTACTACTCTGTCAAAGGTTTTACATCCCAAGTGAGAAAGCTTAGTTCCTCAAACCTATTCAGCTTATTTACCATCCAGTTCAGAGTGAAGTCCCTCCACCTTTTGCTTTACGTAGGCATTTTGTTCTAAAAATTCCATGAGCTTTTCAGCATACATGTAATATAATCAGCTTGTTGCTAATTGAGCTTCTGTTCAATAGCAGACCTCTGCTTCAACTGGAACACCATCTAAAGTAAAAGTGTAAATTCAACTTTCTTGGTTAGTGTCTGAAACATTGATGTATCATCACAACCTTGTACAGAAAGCACAAGAATCGTATTCCTCCTAGGCTCGTACAATTTTAGTTGCACACCAAAATTTTAGATGCATTGTGGTTTTGAAGGAGTGAAATGAGTGGTTTACTTGAGTTAGTGTTTGGAGAATATACAGTAGTATGAGGACAGTGGAAAACTTAAAAAATAGAGAAAACATTTGCAATATGGTTCAGATATAGAACTGATCTGACAGGTCTGAAGAAGGAGCTTTTTATAGTGCTCAGAGCACTCAACCCATGTGCTCACAGGCGCTCACTGCAATGATTACACAACCCTCACCAATTACCTGCAAAGGAGCTGTCACATGAGTTATTATCTCCAGTAAGTCTATATCATTTGTTTCAGCCAATGCCCAATTATTACATACATTTATGATGAAATGACAAAGCCCTTTGTGGTCATAAGGAAGACAGGGTGGTTGTGGGTCAACAATCCTGGACTTTGACACAGGAAACAACTGTTTGCTTCCTCTTTCCTACCAACTATCAATCTTGGTTTTGACAAAGTAGTCAATTTTAACCCAAGCCAACACAATAGTTATTATAACCCAAACTGTTTCCCTCAATTTCAGAAAGGTGATGGTGTATCTAAACCTAACCGACCAACCTTCACCATAGAGGTGTAAGATCAGAAATTGTTGTTGCTTTGTAACTACAAATGTGGAGGATTCTTTGATCATGTTTCATCTCAAAAATCCTAAACCTTTCCTTTTATTCTTGTCCTGTAACCAAAACTTCCTGGCTGGCAATGCTCATCTTTATTGAAGTTCACTTGAGCTCTAAATTAGCTCATTAGCTGCCTAATTGGACAAATTAAAGCCCCATTCAGGAATACTTTGGCTTTCAGATGTTCTGTAGGTGCCTTTTAAATCATCTGTCGACTCAGATGGTGAAAGGAGGACAAATTTGCCAAGTGGAGCGAATAATTGCTTCAATTGAGTACTAGGAAAAGCTGGCAAACAAAAGGCCAGTGCAGCTAAGAGGCAAGACTGTGCACCCTCCCCAGCCATTGACAACCCCCACGGTTATGATCTTGTGATTTTGTGAGGAAGGCTGGAGTACTGGAGTGTTGCAAAGCTGAAGATAACAGCTCAAGAGACTGACTTTCCTACAGTTCAGAGGTGGTCCATATGACCCAACACTCATCCCTGGAAGACATTTGGACTATTATAGAGTATAACCGGCTATTCAACAGGCTGAGGACATGGCACGTCTTCCTAAAAAAGTTTTTTCAGCATTTTTGGAGCAGACAAAAAATGTCTTTCTTTGATTTTTGCAAACCATCTCGCCCCAGTGGGACCTACTGTGAAAGCAGCTAGACAGAAAGTGCTCTTTAAATTTTAATGGACAAGTCATCAGGAATCACAGTGGTGAATGAGGTCAAACAGGTAATCACCATATGACAGTTAAATATCCTTCATGTTTATTTACTTCATATTTGTTTTTTTCAAAGTGGTCGCAAGTGGTTACTGTTTGAAGGATTTGATCTGAGAAACCTAAAATCATGCAGTGTGGTTTCAAAACTCCACACAGCATGGGCATAATTATCGACCCATGCACCTGATCTATGATGCTTTGTACCAACTGGGCATAACATTTTCTAGATAGACAATGTATCAGTGCTGTTAAAGAGTTCATGTTTCCCTTTTGAGCTGTACCTTGTAACTTCTTGTAGATGGGGAAACTGGTATTTGGGATGGACCATACCAAGTGTCCAAATTTACTGCATGTTTCAAATCAATATTTTTATGGAAAGATCTTTTCTGGTGCAAATGAACATGTATTTATCTAGGGACGATTTGCTGAGCATATTTGTTCAACATGCGACAGCTGGAAATATTCAGTATGACCAAAGTCATGTTAACTTTCCACTGTCCAAAAACAGTTGTCTTTGTTGATACACTGCAGGTGAGACTTTGTGATGGTCAGGACACATTTGTTTCATTCTTTGATCACATGTAATAGTGGTGAGCTCACAGTATCGATCCACAGAGTATGGGTGGCATGAGTTATTTAACAGACAATTACCTGTCTTTATTTGGCAGAATCCTTCTCTCTGTGAATGGAGGTGTTGTCAGCAGTGAATGGGAGTCACTCTGGGCCCATAGGGAAGTTAAAGCTTTCTCTGACTGTCTGTTGCAAAGTAAACACAATTTCACACATCTCCTGATGGAGCAGTGGGGGAACCTAGGCATAGATAGGCTTCCTGTGTGCTCTCAAGGACCCTGTGGCTGTTTGGTGGGGGTGGGTGGGTGGGTTGGGGGCTACAAATGCTGGGCAATTTGATAACTTAAAGTGAGTAGGATGCTGCAAAACTATCAGCTAATTTTTCAGGACTTAATTACTATGAGCTGTGATTACTAGCCAGCTGTTGTTACCCCCTCTCATGACAGTGCCACCAAGGAGTCTGCCCATTGACTTACACCCCCCCCCCCCCCCCCCCCATCAAGGAAAAGTTGATGGCCAAGTGGAAAGGCAGGACCAGTCAGACGTTTTGAGGTTTTGGATTTGATCATCAGGCAACTTGTTGTACTTTGAAGTCCCACACCCGGAGGAAAGACTCAAAGGTTATAAGAAATAGAGTAAGATAGCTCAGGGAGTTAGAGGCATGTTTGGTAGCTTTAGGGCTGTGGGTTTGATCCCTAGGTGGTATATTGAATTTTCAAGTCCAATATCCAAAGGAAAGAGTCAAAATCTCTTTTTAAAAAACTGCGCTCAAACGTCTCTGTTTAAATAGCAGAGGGGGTAAGAGGAGAACTCTGACTAAACAGCCCATGGTGTTAAAGGACTGCTTGGAAAGTTTGAGGTTGTGAGTTCGATTCTTATGAATTTTTAAGTTTAATGCCGGGAACACACTGCCTGCGCTGCGTGTTCACAGCTGCTGCAGCTTGCACGCATGTGTGTGTTCACATAGGCTGTGTTTCTGCTGCGTTGCTGCTACTGCCAGCTCTATCTTTCTACACAGAGCTCCGCTCTCTTCATTATAAATCAATTTTTGATTTATTTTTAACAGAAAATGTCAGTAAAATTCCATTGTGTCCACATGAACCATGTAGTGGAAGGTGTCAGTTTTATGTAGTGTTGCAGGTATGTTGTCAATATCACTATAAACAGCAAAAACTTTATCCGTCTGTTTTGCTGGGAGTTGCGCATTTGATGTGTGAAAAATAATCTCTAAATCACATCACCCAGCTGAGACAAGTCACGCAGGCATATCCGTCTGCTTTAACCTGTTAACTTGACCGCCGAAATGAAGACCAAAGTGTTCCGCAGCCACCACGCACATGCCACGCAGCCAGCATGTTCCCGGCCTAACACCTAAAGTGAAGGCAGAGAAGTGCTCAGAGAGAAGCTGTTACCCTAAGGCGCCAGTGGTGCAGTGTCTGGTTTGAAAACCTTCTCATTGTCAGCACCTGGATCATCAACACTAATCCTGCTGCAGAGTATGAGGGAGAGGTCTTTGGCCAACATCCAGAGAGACGGAGGCAGTATGTTATGTGAGTGTCGAACATTATGCTGCAACACAGAGGAGCGTTTTAGAGAAGTGTGTGTGTGTGTGTGTATGTGTGTGTAGTTCGACCCTCTCTCAATACTTTCCAACTGCCAACGTCTGCAATTGTAGTGGGATTGACTCAAAACTGCAGTGCCCTAGTTTATTGTGGTGACAGAATGTGTCACCATGTGCAACAGTTTGGTCACTTAATGTGTTTTGGACAATTTCATCCTACTGCCCAGAGGGTTGATATATATCAGGCTTTGGCTAGACAGACAATTCTTGAGTAGATAGACACTGATTCATGTCAATTACAAAATTAAAGAATATCATCTACCTGGCACTTTTCTTTTTTGCTCTTCCCCTATTGCATTAATAGGTTTCTGTAACATGATTGTCTCAGCGTCCATTGATTTACATGTGATAGTGTGCAGGTTTGTACTATGGTTTTGGGGTGATGAATCTGTGGTAAATGTGTACGGATTTTAGCAGCATGCTCCTTCAATGCATATACCCCACCAAAGACTATGAACCAAGACTCAAACAAGTATGACAACAAAAGAAAAAAAGAAAAATAGGGGCCAACATGCCCTGGGCACTGTACAATTACACAATGAAAAGAAAACAACTGTTTCTCTCTCCCTCTTTTCCAGTTGGATATGGTGGTGGGGGCTGCTGAACACACTAGCGTGACATCCTCGTCTCAAGTGGACAGACACAATTAATCCCAGGGACAGTGGAGACCCACTGACAGAGCAAGATAAGATATCGGCCAGTGCACAGCACTCCACCTGACCTGTTGCACATGTGCCCTTATTGCATATATAATGTATTCCTCAGCTACAACACACTGCCTGCAATTCCATAGGCTCTTTCTTGCTTGGTGCCCTTGTCGGGTCAATGTTTGCAACAAGAGAGCCATGTTTAATGTCTTCCACAGTGGACCAGTTATGGTTTCTAGGATTTTCTAAGGGGGATCTGTCTGAGGATACAATAACACCAGATGTTGGATTTTTCACCCAGCTGTTAGGTGTGCAAATTAATCAAACATGCAATCTTAAGGTGTGAAAAAATAACAAAGCATACATACAAGTTGTTATAAAAATCCCCATCACTGCATCTTAATAAGAGATACCTGTGTCATTCATGTGTGGAGCTCTGACTCTACATGCAAAGACACAATATTTGCCTTCAGGTGAAAATGCAAAGGGAGCACTTTACTTTTTCCTGTGAAAGTCAGTTCACACATTCATTTTCATAAAGTGCCACCATACTCTACATCAATTTTCTGATGGTATTTTTTATCATGTATGTCATTCAACATGTGGCATTTGATGAAAGCTTTTATCTTAAGTGCCCACAAGTCCCAGGAGTTCACACATTTTAGCACGGGTGTTTCCAGTGAGAAGCAAACTACTCAATCTGGCAACTTTAGTGCCATTCTTTACTCAATGAATTTAAAGACCAAAATTACATGTTTGTAGACAATCCTTGATTTTCAACATTTCTCATGTTTTATTGTTAGCACTAGTGCCAGAGACTGAATGCAGGTCGAGGTGTCGCCTCGGGAAAAAAAAAAGAGTTATGTGTTTTTTCCTTATAAGTTTCTTTGACTGGATATTGGAATAACTAGTGTATTGATTTTTGTTAGGGACAATTATTCTGTAAGCTATGCATACTTTTATGATGATATCTGCATAAACCTTACTTCATTTTTGTTTCTTTTTATTACCATTTTGGCTTTATTCTGATAGAACTTTCTCAATTTCCTCTGATATGTTGGAGACAGTTATGAGGGAGGAAAGGAAAGGAAAGAAACAGTGATTACAAACCCTGAAAACACATTTGTTGAAATAAGTAGCCTACAAAGTCTTCCATCTTTTATTTTGAGTTGTTTAAAACAGCAACAGTAACTTATTTAGGCCTGGTTTGCAAGGTTATTAAACGGGAGAAGGAGTCCCATGGAAATGTTAAAGCAAACGACCTTTAATAGTAATTTACTGCACACTAAATCAATATCTTCCTAAATGAATCATTAGGGCTTAGCTTTTTTTTTTTTGGTATTTAGTGTTTCACATTGTTGCCCCTGGCAGAGCAGCAGTAGCAGCTCTTAATATTCCACTGGCTGATTAACAATTCAGGAGGCATCAAATTAGATGTAGGGGACAATGAGGTAAGAGTAGAAAGGCCATGTAAGGCCAAAACTTTATACTGCATCTATGCCCCATTCCTGCCAGTAAAGTAAGATATTCCATTCCATTTGTTTATATTTCTTTTTTAAACTTTCCGTTTCTAAATTAATCACAATTTATTTTTTGCATGATTAGTTGAATGTGTTCCTTAATGGAAAGAACTGATCTGATCTTTAATCCACATCTCCTAAAAAGCCTTAAGACAAGTCAGGGATTCAAAGCAGCAAACATGCTCATGAACTATTATCTGACCCACAGGCTATTTCTGTTTAAGTAGTTGAGCCATGCATAGCCTTCTGGCCTTACTAGGAAAATACCATAGATGAAGCTACTACTTTCATGGTTTCAGGTCCACTGAGACCTATGCTTCATCTTTGCTGGGAGGCTATTAGCTGCAGTCTGCAGCAACATTGACAACCCAGCCTTTTATCTCCCAGTGACAGACGTTGAAGATGAGGATGTTAAATTGGTCATTTTATTGCTTTAGATGCATCACTTCAAGGTAAAACTTGCGCATGTGTGTCTTTGTGTTGAAAGGGCAGCATCATAGTACATCTTGTTTTCGGTGGTTGTGAAGTTGACAATAAAAAGGAAGGTGAATCACAGGGAATGCAGTTTTGTCTTGAGCTCTGCTTTTGTCATATTTCACACAAAGGCAGCGTCTGCAGTACTATTGTTGTGTGACCTGCATCACCCACAGCACTTGTTACATGCCCTCTGATGAAGGTTCAACCTCTGTGTACACACAGACATTTACAGTCCTCTGGAGGAAACAAAAATATCATGTAGCAGGAAACATTTCTTATGAGTGAGAGCCTTCTAATATTAGATCAGTCTCTTTAGTTGTGGTTTTAGCTCTGTAAAGGTTTTGATTTTTTTTGCTGCTTTAGTTTGTTGATATTTCATATTTTGAAGAATGAAATCAAAAGTGTCTTGACTTGCTTTTTCATCCTATAGATGTTTCACCACTCACCCACAAAGCTTTGTTGGTTTATGGACTGGTGAGGAGGCCCAGACATCTGATTCTTTGTGGGCAATTCACACCTTGCAGAAAAGAAAACTTAGAATTCTTTAAAAGGGCATTGAAATGCTTTTATAGACAGTGACTAAAATATAGACATCTAGACATATAGACAAGACATCTGCATCAAGATCAAAGTCCACGAAGTGCAAGTCTTCCCCTGAACAGATACATTTATAGAACCGATACATCAAGTTTGCATGAGAAAATATGAAAAGGAAGGTGAACAACTTTCTTAGACTTTGCCGAATCTTACAGGTTGAAGTTTACAGGCCAGAAACAAGAAGTACAAAAATCTCAGTAGAGCTTTGGAAGCTTGTGGCTTTCAAGTCTGGGCCTTTGTCAAAAACAGAGACAAAATCTAGTAAACACCAGACCAACAGGCAGGGGAGAGAAGTTAAGCAGACAGAACAACATTGTTGTGTGGCTGGAGTGTCTGAGACACTAAACAGAATAATCTATAAACGCTGTGACCTGAACACAGAGCACCGTAAGTCAGAAACATGTCCACCTAAAAACATATAGATAAGCATACCATGATCATTATAGAATACATAGTCCAATGAAAGTAGAAATGCACCCTGGGAAGTCTTTCAGGTCAGTAAAGACTGCCTTTAATTCAAGGACAAAGGGCCACAAAGTCCCTGGAGTCAGATGCACTTGTCCAGTATGCTACTATAATATTACTCCATCACTCACCTTGTTTTATTTGTTTTTTTAATAAGTAAATATTTGCTGGACCTAGTGACACCTTTACTATTGACAAGAGAATGGTATTACCGTCTTGCAGTGTAAGGAAAAATGTTTTGAAGAAGCATGCAACATTTTTTGATAAGGCATTTGCTTAAATTCAGTGTTCACGGTTTCCTTTGAGACAGATCCATTTTTAAAAATCGTAGGGACTACTTGAAAGTAACCCATACAGCTCTCTCTTTGTGAAACTGAACACTCCACACATCCATCACCTTTACATCTTTAATGTGATGAGTCATTCACATTCCTTCTCTGCTCGATGAAATATTATGTCAACCACAAACTTCCACTTCAGCCTGGCGTGAACAACGTCTGTATGGCAGCATTTACACACAAATTCCTCTCACTCTAATCAACTAGAAAAAGAGTTTTTACTCCCGTTTGTTAAGCTGCCTTTTCCCTCCTGTGCAGAAATTAGACTGGGCATATTCCAAATCAAGAGTGTGGGCACTCATTAGCGCTGTTCTCATATCTCACAAAAGAGCCTGGCTACAAAGAGGGAATCAAGCTCTATTTAAAGTAATGCCGCCAGGAGTCCATTCCCAACGATAATGCGCTTTACATCATTTTGTCCTCGCCTTTATCTTGAGCTTCTTAAGGAGTAGGCAACACGCAAAGTCATTAGGGACACGATAACTCCCCATATAATTAGATGGGGAAAGATTGGATGCCTGGTGCACCACGGGGCAGACCCACTTACGACATAATCACTCATCCCACCAATGAGGGGCGTCTTGTATGCTGGCAATTAATTGAGATGATTACAATTAGCCACGACAGAGTGTTTGCTTCTGTCTGCTCTGACCAAAGAGTTGAATGTAATTTGCCTCTGGTTGAGAGTACTGGCTCTGACTCAGTCTCATTACACTAGCTGCACTGGTATTTTTAGATAAGGCTGAACTTGCCCTTAACTAATAGATTCTTGGCTTATGAATCAGCAGATGCTTGAAGGGGGGGTTTCATTTGGAATTTAGGGCAGGGGAGGAAGTCCAGGCACAGTTTGGATCTTATTCAGAACTGATTCTTTTTTTTTTTTAAAACCATTATTAAGCCAGAGATTTGCTTTAAGTGAACATTGTTTTTTAATCCATGGCCAGACATTCATTATCATTTGTGCATTGTAATGGATGGCTTTCCTTTTCAATTCAGTAATTTTCAAGCAAGGATTCTTTATACTTACTTATGTGTAAAATCTATAAAGTCTAACTCACAGATTTCTATCCCTATAGTGCCGTAGCAGCACGCTCCTCATTAAAACAATACCTGTTGACAAGTTCAGACAGACGGTTAAAAACATATGAAGGATTGGTTTCTGTGGAACTCTGCAGGTGGTAGGTTGAGCCATTTCCCAGCCTTATCTCTCTTATTCATGCTCCAATTACCTGTTACAGAAGAACAGACGCGAGCCTATACTGTCAAGATGGACTAGCTAGAAATATAAAAAGGTTTTAAAAAGAATGATTTACATAGGAAGTGTATGGGCTCAAATTAGGGTCAAAAAGATTTTGAGCTGGTAAAGTGCTGTTCACAAATAATTTGAAAGTTTGTAGTTGGAAAAACCTGTTAAATAAACCTGTTAAATTTTGTTTTTGTGTGGAAAGATTTGTTTTTGTTAAAATCAATGTATATTTGTATTTAAGTTTAACTCTTAAATCTGTGAGCAAATGATAGAAGTGGTGAGATTACACAAAGACACTGTGAGAGCACTTGTATACAGATACAGAGCAGAAAACCAGTGTAAAACTCTAATTAGTTTTAACCGTATTTTTACACCTGAATCCAGTCAAAGCAAAGCAGAGTCCAGCCAGAAGGCCGGTGGATCCATTACCTTCATCTGCAGCGAAGGTCTGAAAGGTGTAGTAATTGTTTAGACCCACTGTATCCAGAGTAAGCAGCGATGACTGGCTGACATACACACACTCACACAGGTGTTTTCAATCATTCTGGCTGATTAGACCTCTGCTCGGGTTGAAGGTGTGTGGGGCTATGCTGGAATCAGGTGTGGTCACTGACTCCATTTAACCAATGAGAACGATAGAAGTGTAATTTGCCCTTCCCCCTCTCACCGTCCTGAGTGAAGGTCTAATCAGGCACAGTAATTAAAATCACCTGTGTGGGTTTACTCTGCGCCAAAAACTATCTGTTACTTCAAGGAATTGGAAGAATTTTGAAGTTTACTGTTTGTACTTTTTTGTTTGAAGCATCACAATCCAAAGGGCATTTATTATGCAGTAGGACTATAAATAAAGTGAACCCGTGTGGTGTGTGTCTCCACAGTGCCTGAGCACTGTTAACCCAGCGGCTTGTTCTGCTCTGGAGTGGTTTTTCTCTTGTTTTCATCCACTTGCAGTAGCAGTCTGCCCAAGGCCAAGCACGCTTGAAGCATAGGGACAAGTTAGTACTACATTTAGGTTTTCTCCAAGAGTCAGTAAGCCCATTCACCCTAATGGATTCAGGAAGTGTGCGCACAGCTGAAGATGCGGGGTATTAAGTGCTCACTCTGTGTCTTTCTACACACATCCTCACCTTAGCTTGTGGCCCAAGGATGCTCTTACAGTGGGGCAATTTAGAAGCGTCATTCAACCCAAAAGAGGGGAAGAGAAAGGTCATGGAAAAGAAAATTATACTAATGGCTATAAGAGGAGATAGCTACAGTGCCAGGTCTGCACTAAAAGTGTTTTCTTCCACGGCCTTGACCTCTTATATTGATATTTTTTTGAGCCTTTCAGAGTCCTTTTTTTTCTTTATTTTTCTTCATGCTTTCAGAAATACTGGCCCAAAAGCTCAGCATGTTAACAGCCCATGTTCGCAGCTGAGAAGCAACAGCTGGAAACTGAATTTCAGAATTAAGAAATCATGCAAGGTCAGCTGCCTGCACACTGCATGCCCATGTTGGCTAACCTTAGCTCTCCATGATTGCTTTCCAACAAAGGGCATCAAAGTGTGTCCTATTACCTCAAGGATTCAGATTTCTTTTCCAAATGTTTTTAGAAACACAAATCTCGAGAGGAAGCCCTTTTTTTGTTTTTGTCGTTGTTGTCTTTTATCACAGGGGACACACAATATCAGTGATCCACAAAGCAACAGATGTTAAAAATGTGGATTGGTTCCTGCTGATGTTACAGTAAAAATTGCTAAAATAGCAGAGGTTGTAAAAAAATCTTTTTCAATAATAATTTGAAAATTTACATAAACACTGTTATTGAAAAGTAGAACACGTGAGTAAGCGAAAGTGAAAACAAAAACAGTATTAGTTTGTGGCTCACACCTGAAAGCCAGGCGGAAACTATGTCTCCTTTCTAAATATCACATTTTCACCTCTTACAGATAAACACTAATTAATTTTGAATTGCATGTACAGGCTTGGATAACCAATCAAGAGGCCTGCACTTGACTATGAAACACTGAGGCTGACAAAGGTTTACAGCAGTTGTTGCCTTCAAAACAAAAGCCATACTACATAGTCAAATTTGGGTGAGCCATGGTAAAGTACAGCCTTGTCAAACTGAGATAATGTTAGCAATGCAGTCTTCAAAGGGTGAGGACCCACTAGACAGACGGTGTGGAAAGCATAAATGATTGGTAGAGTGATTATTATGGGGAATTTATAGATGATAGTTGTACTAGTGGCAGCAAACTAGTTATTAATGGTTGATCTTTCAGTTTCTCCCTCAGTAACTGAGATTTCAGCAGCTCATCAGCGAGGCTGATGGCTGTGTGAATGTATTGTCACAGGATTTCATCCTGCTCTCCAATTAATGCCATTCAAACTTCACCCTGTTACATCTGTTTGCAGATCCTGTTGTTGCATACCTACAGTCCATATCCCATTGCCTTCGCTCAATCAGATCAGTGGACATAAAGCTCTTTGGTGCTCCAACCAGGCTGTGTTTCAGAGGGACTGGAACCCCATTGATCAAAGCATTCAGACGTGTCCAGGCCCTTTCCCCCAGTGCATCATGGTACTGCTTGTTGAAGCCAAAAGAGCCTAACAACAACAAACATCTCTGCTGCTTCTGCCTGTCTCTCTCTGATTAGCTGCCGGGGAGATATTTTTAGAGTATCCCAGCCCCTTTGAAGAAGAAGAAGAGTGAAGCACCCCCCATCCCTCCCAACCCTATCTCCCAACCTACTGCGACCCCCCCCCCCCTTCCAAACTACAGTCCAACATGCTTTGTTCATTTTCATTGATTCTTGCTGTACTGTCAGCTGCAGCTGACTTTTAATGGTTTCACTCACTATCTGCTCGCTTGACTCTCTCTCTCTTTCTCTTTTACAGAGTGCACATACAGGCTACTGTATATAACTAACAGCCACTTATAAGGGAACATGGGCATGTTTACAGTATCTACTAGAACTACACTGCTGTTCAGTATATGTTATATTCCAGGAATACATCAATTGGAAATGCATCACATGGTCACAGTCATCAAAGCTGTTGTTAGATAAATAGGTAAAATTTGACAAATGTGCACAATTATTTTAACTAAGAACTGGTGATTAAAACTCCACTTTTCAGATGATTGACCAATGGAAATGGCCCTTTCATGGGTGGATAAAATTCATTAAGTGCTGAAGACATTTAAAAATGCTCAGCAGTATTAAGGGCTAAATCAGTATATTGATTTACCATAATATACTGCTTGGAATATTAAAGGAACATGTATCTAGTTATCTGTTCGGCTTGTAACAATTATGAGTACATCTACAGTAAATATGAAGAATATTGATTGGAAATTCCCTGACATGGACCATATACTATGCTGTTACATGTTACCATTTCAGCATTTGCTGCTTTGACTGGAGATGCAGTGAAGCAGTGACTCAGCCCTGTGGTCTTGAGAGAAAGCTAAGGTTAGAGAACATTTCATTTGGTTGTTTGAAGTTTTGAAACAGAAAATAAAATAGAGAGGGAAATGAAAAAGGACAGATAAAGGATACAGGGTGTAGGAGGGGAGGCAACCCTCAGCTACTCTAGGATCACAGTGGATGCTGTTTAAACCGGCCTCATCCAATACATGAAGACCTTAGTAGTGTATTATAGCTTTTTCCCGTAGAATGAGAAAAGACAACAGAAATAATGAACTTGTTCTAGATCTGTATGAAAATGACACTTGTTTTCATCTAGATAACTTGAATTTTAATGAAATTTGCTGTGGAAATTCATTCCAAAATATGATGATTGCACAACAACAGTGTGACACCGCTGCCACCGTGTTGAAGGTTGCACTGAGCAACCTCAGCAGGCAATTGTTTGACATAGGAGGGTCGTCAGCTGATGTAGTTCACCTGGTCCCTCCAGACGATAAAAGCTTGCCCGTGTTGCTTACTTGCTTTCTCTTGACATCCACTTTGTGTCATCATCTTTTGCTTCTGCACGTACAACACCTAAGTGCACATGCCACTCATCCTCAGGTGTTTCTTTCATGGCTGATCTTGCTGATTTCCACACCCTGATGTCTATTTGTGTTCCCTTTAGTTGTAATAAATTGTTTGTTTTTAGTATAACCTTTACGTGGACTCCCTCTTTGTCACATTTTTCTGTGAGCCTGTCTGTGATAATAGGCAGATTGCAATGAATTGTTAATACACCTTAGTCAAACTACAACAATTTATGTGTATTTCTGTGAATTGTGAGGCTATCAAACAGCTAGAAGACATCTGTACCCTCTGAAGGTACTTTATAATAGGTGTATGGACACAAAAGCAAAACTTGTAAAGCAGAGAAGACAGTTAAAATAGAGTTTACATGGTCTGGGTTTGAAGCAACAGGCAAAAAAAAAAAGAACTGACAGATGTGAGCAGGCAAACAAGAGCACAGGCTAGAACTCAGAGTTTACTAATGAGGGAGTAGGAAGCAAGTGCACAGGTGGGTGTAAAAATCAGGTGAGTGGAACTGGCGGGAAAACACTCCTGGATATGTCGAGAATGACGGGCTCCTCAGTGACATGAGAGGTTAGCACTGGCACGGAAAGCTCAAGCTCTTGCCATGGCAGGCTTGAAACTCGTTGAGTTGAATAATCAGCATGTAGATACAACGATGAAGCACAGTCGTGTAGACACACTGATTGATGTGGGGACAGTATCCTCAGTCTTTTGTCAGACTCAGTTTTATGGTAATGGAAATTTAATTGGATTTATGGCCACCAAATATAAAGAGCTTACAGGAAATAATTCCTTATTTAGAATAAGTTAGAGCTGATAATTCCAGTAAAGAAAATTGCTGTGGATAAGAATGACAGCAACATGGAGTTTTCTTTAGCTTACATTGTGTGTTGACACATAGTCTACCTCTGAGAGGAATATAAAAATGGAAAGAGGTGTGAAAAACCTGTCTATCATACCTCCGCCTTAATTGACAGATCAACTTTAAGCGTACCCACACAATCAGCAGCTGGTCCCGGTGATGCCAGTCAAATTAGCTGGATATTAAAGAATCCCTCGGCTGAAACTACATAAATTATACATAATGAAATGCAATTAACATTTTTACTCTGACAATTAAATACATTAAAGAGCCAGGCCTGTGGAAAGAGAGTGGTAGAGAGAGGAGGAGGTGGGCGGATAAGGTGGGGGGGGGGGGGGGGGGGGGGGGGGGGGGGGGGTGTTGGGTTTGTATGAAACAGCTAGCTACCTTTAACGTACACCAATACACTCAGTGAGTGTCTGCTGAAATGTTTACAGACCAATTAGCACTGGTGGACAGCCTCTCAATCAAACCAAATGCCAGGTTTGCATGGAATATTAAGTGGCTTATAATGGAGTGAGGCGAATGAATGTTATCCTCTGAACCTCTTAGAAAAATAAGGCCACACGATAGCAAAAATAGGAAAAGGGAACAAATAGGAAAAGTGCCATTGTAGTGTTCTGGTGTATTAAACTGATTTTTGATTATCTTTTTTAGGATAATACTATTACTAACTCAAGTTATAATTGAAAACAAGTGTTTGAAAGGCACAGGAATGACAAGTGGAGGTTAGTGTTGAGTTATTAATGAGGACTGTGTCTTTCTTTTTGGCAAATTGTTTTATCTAGGAGGGCAGAGAGAAATAACATTGCCAGGCCAAAGGAGGGAAAAAAGTGAATATGAATATGCACACTGCTGTTCAGGTGCATATAGGACCAGATATATCCAATAAAGCTCCTATTAAATGTGAAACAACATGAAAGAAATGCATTGAAACTGTTTCTTAAAGGTGTATGAATAAATCAAGTTGAAATAAAACTATATACCTACCTACCTATACCTATATAACTGTATACCTCAATGCTCTGACCAGACCTTGAGTCTCATTTGTCCTCCAGCTACTGAAAAGGCTTCAGTTGATATTGAACAGGCCTTTCAGTGATCGGTCATTAAAATAAAGTGATATCATGCATCTAATCTTCTTCCATGTAAGAATAGGGGAAAACAGAGGCTCTGAAAGAGAACAGTTGTGAGGGCAGAGATGCAGTGATACAGGAACTACATGTTTATTCCTCCTTCTTGAAATTCAAGCAAGCTGGCAATATGGTCCAGCCTGCCAGAAGCCTCTGGCTATCTTCCTCCATCAGGTCAGCTACATCTTTCTGATTACATCTGCTAAAAGCTACCAGTTTATTTAGTGTCTACATCAGCAGAGCAGCGATGGCCCAAGATATGGATGCTACAAGAGTCTGTCGCTTATCTTGGCTCCTCAGTGGGGGAAAGGGAGGAAGAAAGAAAGGAGGGGTGTAAGTGAGGATACTGGGGTGTTTTCAGCACCTATGGCAAAAGGAATTAGCATTCACCATGTGGACTTGTAACAGAAGTTCATAACTGAAGTAAAAAATATGTTCCATTATTTAGATAATTGGATAAGAGACAAGAAATCAGTTAATTAATATCAAGATCTGATGAACCCACACTATCATTCTTTTTTTTTCTCAGCTCATCTGAGGTGATTCAATTAAGACTCGAGACACCTTTAACACTGCCTACTGGCTTTCTCTCATCCACCATCCAAATAGGTTTTCTAATGAAATCACCACGAACTGTCACAATCATCTCATCACAAAAATTGATTAAACCTGTTGTACTTTTAGACTCAGGGTGGGCAGTAGGGGTCATGGCAGGAACAAAATCAGGAAGTGCTTACAGAAATAAATAATGGACCATTTTTACTTTAATTACAACTCTTTGTAAACAGTGTGATGTCTGCATCAGTTAAAACTGTCAGAGCAAGAGACAGGACAGATTTAGTAGTATAAAAATATACAGAATGGTATGAATACTATTGGAGCAGTTCAATTTCCATTAGGGCTAACAATGTTAAAAGTGAACTATGAGGTATTTAGATAAAGGTTTTCAACTCCGAACTAAACCATGTCATTCCTGAGTATAGGTATACCAGTGGCTAACATTAGGAAGGCAGCTAAACAGACACAACATGTAAATAAGACAACCTTGGAGTCACCAGGTCATGAAATCCCCCTTTTTTGTTAGAGCCTAACTAACTAACACACGTCCAGGCCCTGCAACACGTCCCTGACCAGACTGCCCACTGAACGCAGAGATCAAACTGATATCAACCCTCTATCAAACTCCCAAAGAGACAAAAAAACAAGTTGGAAAAAAAAAAGGTGCCAGTGAAATGGGGCATTACTAGCATTGGTACTGTAACTGTAATATCAAATTGTACTCTCTTATACTACTCACTGCTGACTGAAAGCACCACAGTCACAGCCTGAAACCCACCACAGTCATGCATTACTTAATAATGTGTTATCGTGCAACACTGCTAACAGATTACATGAAATCAATTTAAATGCATACATAAGATGTTGGGGTTCCTGGTATTGCTTTCTGGATCTGGTTATTGCATTGGCAAAATAAGCTCCTGTTGATGAGGGAAGGCCAAGTCTCTGTGCTATAATGTGTTTTCTTCTGCCTCCTGTGCAAATAATAGGTAGAGAGGATCATCACCCTTTATCAGCAATGACAGTTGACTAAATAAACAGGCTCAGAGCACATTTATTTCATATTCACTTGAACAACAAAAAAAAACAACAACATTTCAATCATTGTTGAGGTTAGCCTACAGTGTGGTCCAAGTCACCTCAGTATATTGGCGAAACGGGAGTGAGCATGCCAGTGTTTGTGCCATTTTCTTGCATATTTCTGATCAGGTGTGAATGAGTGACAAAAATCTGCAGGGACCAAACATGACAGTAATGCGAGCACTTTCTTGTTTCGATGCATAAGAACAAATACACTCAAATACTCAACAAGAAAGACAGTCACTAACACATCCAAGACAAAACATGTCTTTCATATCTTTCTGCCAAAGCTATTTCTCTACTCCATAAACTACACCGCAGTGCTACGCAAAAGCCCATCGATATGACATTAACTTTCCCGTTACATTCATATTGACTCAGTTTTGTCTTAGCTTATTGATGTATTTTTTTACAGCCTGCATTACATTTTTACTGACTCCATACCTTCTCACCCACTTGTTCCTCTGTCATTTAGAATTGTTAACTTTCTACAGAAACAAAATAGTCAGCTCTATTTCGTAGAAGCACTGTGGACAATTTTCCCTTTTTGTGCGTTTCTATTCAACACAAGTGGGACTAAATTGTAGGTAAGGAGGTAAATTATCCGGTAATAGACTCTCCACAAACACACACACACACACACACACACACACACACACACCACACACACACACCACACACACACACACACACACACATACACACACACACATTACATACTCCATACTATAACTGTCAACCATGTAACCATGTTTTATTTGTTGAATATTTAATTAGGTTTCTCTATATATGTGTGTGTGTGTGTGTGTGTGTGTGTGTGTGTGTGTGTGTGTGTGTGTCTGTTAAGAGACAGTTTAGGTGGTGTTCAGTAGAATTGTGAAAATAAAAAGGGGGTGAAGTGTCAAATAGGCTGAACACTTGTAAGAGCAAGAGCCATATAAATGTACTTTGAAAGTACAGTTGTCATCAACATGCTGATGAACAAACTCATTTATTTTTCAAGACCTCTGGATATTTCTCCACTGTAGGAGAGCTCTCGGCCCGTCTCCGGAAAACATAAACGTTTAGCCCTTTCTACCCGATGTCTTTCTGTGGTTTAAAAAAACATCCATGCGAGTACCAAATCTCGGACGTAGTCGTCAATGTTTTTTGTCATTAATCTCGTTAATGTGGTGCTCAAAGACCTGCCTTAAACTGGTAGGTTATGCATATAGCTGACGGTGCCAGTGTGCAGTTAATTTGTGGATTTATTATGTTGCGATTTAACTGTTTCATATTCATTTGCAGCCAACATTTTAAGTGTTTCCTCATTACATACCAAATGCCAATTCGGATTTCACTCAACTCACTAATGTCACATTTATTCGTTGCATTCATCAGTATCTTTTGGTCCTTGCAGCTAAAGCATCACTCAGTACTGTCATGTTACTGCCCCAGCAGCCCACTCATGCCTGGCCTTATGACCAACTCATCAACTTTTCGGCCCATATCTGTAAAGATTTCCTCTGCACGTCATAATGTAACTTCTTCATCCTCACCTTCTCATTAAAGTGGCATCATTTTCTTTTCTGCCTCTGATCTGTTACCCAATCTTTAATCAATTCCTTGTGTCATTAACACCGACTGAATTTCCCTTGAATCTACAGGCCAGTGTCTGACTGATCTGACAGATCACAATCTCACCTCAGAAACGTTTCCATCTCTCCATTGTTAATTATAAATCTTTTACACACTGCACCAAATTATCTATCACAAATAAATGAATATTTATCGAACCCTCCGGCTTCCAGTCTGAATATAATTTGTTGTTTTGTATGAATGGTTTGGATGAAAATACGTAAGTAAGTGTGTAAAATTGATTTTATCATACTGAAATGCTGACTAATGCGTTCATGGGAGCATTTGTTGACAAAGTAGATCCATAGCAATTTGCCTGCAATGATCTTTTCACTGAACTATGTGATCTAGCTGAAATTCAAGCTCACCCACAGTGGACAGCAGCTCAGCAGCAGTGGTTTGTTTTGAAGGTTATTTGCCCAAGATGTCAAAGAAAATCAGATGTTTCCCACATCTCCCTGCCCTCGATAGCCCTCTCTGGTAACCCCTCCCTCTCAACGCTTCACCCAACCTCCAACCCTGTAGAGCTCGAAGGAGGTTTGTTGATGGATGTTGAAGGCTGCTCCAGTCCCACAGCAATTAACTCTTCTCCTGCAAGAAGCAGCCTGTCAGGTTGATGGAATCTCCCCACCGCTGCTGCCTGTCACACAATCCAGGAGGGGCTGCAGACAAATGCCTCATCTATGTGTTTGCTTTACTGTTTTGCCTGCGGTCGAGAGCTAGCGCAAGCAAAGAGCTATGAGGTGCATCGCAAGCCATCAAGTGCTCCAGTGTCAGTTTCCGCTGTCAGTGGCCGCGCAGTATAGCAGAGGTGTGTGATTACAGGGAAGAATGATACTATGTAGTAGTTTAAGAGCAGAGGTATTCAGTTCCAGGAATGCTTTAATTTTACGTGGGTGAAATGGATATGTGGATATGTCTGTGTAAGTAAAAATAATAATATCTTTAGAGGGTATAATGTCATACATACATTGACTGTGATTGAGTCCCACTGTTCAGCTACCAGACAACTCTGTGGTGGCTAGCGCTGGTGTTAGCATGGCTGTGATGATGACTAACCACTTGCACTGCCAGAACCAGATGCTGACTCGGAAACAAGTGGGCTACATCCTCAACAGGGTCATCCGCTGTTCAAGAGACCAAAGGGCAGCTTTCTAACACTGCACCAGCAAACTGGAGAGACCTTGGATGCATCTGGTAGTGTTATGTTGGTGGTAGTGCTCAGGTCGTGCAGAAACTTATAGTCATGGCTCAGATGAACAGGGGACATGACAGAGAGACGTGCAGAAACTGGGATGGTCAGGAGGCAGGCAGTGGTCGTTAAGGAGGGAAGGCGGAAACGCCAGGCAAGCGGGGAGAGTCCAAAAACACACAGGAGGTCAAAAACAGGCCGGCTGTGTGTAAATACAAGGCTGCTAATGAGGGAACAGGTGAGCAAGTGGATGGACTAACCGCGTGAACTGTGACATTTATTGCAGCTACTGTTTGCAGTTGTGCCGAAAATGAGTAGTGTGACGAGTCATAGTGTTGGAGAGAGATGGTATGATGTAATTTGAAAGGTGTACTAATGTTTGCTGTGGTGAGGCTTGACTTAGCAGTGTCACTATGCGGTGTGGTAGATATGTGGCTTCAGGGAGCCAAAGGGCCCACAGGCTTAATCAAACCCAGGGACCTATGACAGGATTAAATTGCCTCTGGTTGACACAATAATCAATACATCACTACAACTTTACACCTTTTGTTGTAAAAGAATTTGAGTTTAAGAGTGACTTTTCTGGTCTCATAGCAAAAACTTGAAGTTAATATTTGGTCAATGGTGACTATTTATTTAATAGTCCTTCTTCTTAACATTGGTCGATGAGCATGTTTAAACATCATATTCATGATCTAACTATTGTAATAGACAAAATAATCTGATCCATTAATGTTATTATGTACAGTGTATTTTGGTGTTGATCTGGATGCATTGTGCTGCATTATTACCACACACTTTGTGGGGTTGTTCAATTCAACAAAGCTGTGAACGGCAGATGTCTTCATATTAGGAATAAAGAAAATCTTATGCAAAGGAAAGCTGAAAGCAGAACATAATAATTGTACTGCCAAGAATAATACTGTTTACATTTGTAGCACTATCTTTCTGTAAATGTTGGTGGTGAATTTATGCTATATGTATACACGAGCATATAACTGGAGGATATAAGAACCTCTGGGTAGAAGAGGCTTACAGTTCAGTTCAGTGTGGCTGGCAGAGTGGATAGGGTATGATATCACCACCGTGGGTCAATGTAGTTGGCTTGCACCGGGGAAAGGGGAACATATCCATCCAGGTGTGAAATCGATTGGGCATCCTGACAACCTGTGTCAACATCTCCTCTTTGACTTCTGCTCCACTTTCGCATTTCACTTTCTCTCTGAAATTCAAAACCTATTTAAATGAGCGTACAGCTCCACTGACCAACATTGTTACAAATCAAAACACTATTCTCCTCCCCTACACTGTTTCAGACAGCAGTGTACAACCTTCCCCCTCGAGGCGGCAGCATTTTTTTGCCAGTCGTGCCTTCCTCCTGTTCAGTCAGTCAAGTTCACACCCCTGCACTTGTCACTCATCTTGGTGGGATGTTTACTTTGAAGTTTGTAGCCCAAGGCTGAGGTAACCGCCTGTAGAACCATCACAGGCATTGAAAGAAGATGGTGGATGAAGCTATCCTGTAATTTTTTTTTTTATATAAAATACAATAAAAAAAAATACTGATATTCATCATGTTCTTATCTATTACACACTATACTATCACTGTATTTTAGTTGTTTTGTGTTTCTGACTGACTGGCCAGACATTGCTGTGCTGTAGCCTCTAACCTCCCCTTGAGAACCACAATTTAGGTCACTACTGCCAAGGATCATGCATGGATCAAACATGCATCAGCTGGCCCATAACATTCCATGTATCAAAGAAAATCCATGTGTATGTACACACACAGAATCATTCTGACTCCCGCCTAACATTCCTTACCTCCTGACCCAACACTTAAAAGATAAAATCTCTGTTTGCTATTTGATAGCTATATGTTGGAGGATGGTAAAAATGTTTATTGGGTTATAAGGTTGGATGCTAATAGGTTGACAGTGCCAACATGGCCGAGTAAATAGTAACTGCTTTGGGGTTATCTTCTTGGCCAATGATACTACACTCTGTTAGATAGCTGCATAATGACACCATCCTCACCAAAGTTTGTGGGTCATGACAGCATGTGAAAAGATTTTAGATTTCTTCCTCAACTCCTACTTTTACCACATTTTTTTCCACCCTCACCACTTTGATTCCATGCCCCTCTACCCGGACATGCATGGCACAGGACCATCTTAGACATCTTTAGGTCCTGCTTTCTTGTATAAGCAGGCCCAGAGGGTAGGTAAGCCACTTAACCTGTCATCTCAAATTGTGTGCACAACAGCAGATAGGTGGCTTGGCTCTCCCTTCATGCAGGACAGAGCGAAGCACTCAGACTGTGCGGGAGCAGTCAAGACTGCAGCTGAGTGAGGGCCATGGGGATGTTCAAATGCTTACGGGTCAGATGGGGATGCACAAGTGAGTGTTTGAGATCTTGACTACAATAAAAGCAGACATGTAGTTCTTTTTGAGGGATTGTCTGCCTCAATCAAGTTCCAAGTCTCTGGAAGTTGATGTTCATCTGTAATAAAAAATTTCCTGAAACAACTCGTGTGGAGTGTCTTCCCTATATTTAGTGTGGTCTTTCAATCTGATTATTTCTTCATTTCACGTTCAGATTTTGTAATGCTTCCCCTCAAAACCCTGCCCTCTCAGATCTGCCATGCTCCTGCTCAAAGCTGTTTGTCTGCACTCTGATATACTGTTGGTTGCAGAAATGCCCTGTTTGAGTTTGAGTCGTCGCACTCGCACTCAGGCTGCTTCTGTGCATTTGCTAAACTTCCAATCTCAGATTTTTGTGAAATGACCCTGTCAGAGTTCCCCAACCAATAGAATTCCAGATATAATGACCAATCAAATCATCACTGCCTCGTTGCATAGCGCAATTGCTTGACTTTTTACAGCCTCCCTTACAGGTGGTTACTGTTTTTAGGTTCAGCAGATAACTCACCAGCATGGATCAAGTCAATCACGCAACTATTTTTTATTTTCATGGGGCCATTACTTCAATTCACGCAAGCAACAGTATATCTGAATGTAGACGAACATGTTTGAGCCAGAGCAGAGCAAATTTCCACACAAACAGGGACTATTTGAGGGAGAGAGAGGGCAGGGTTTAGAGGGAAAGCATTACAAAAACTGGAAGTGAAATGAAGAAATAATTCTCTCAAATTGAAAGACCACGCTCTTGAATAAAGATAGGACAGAAACTCTGCATGCAGGGTTGGAAAACACATCAAGAAGTCTATCGCTCCACAGCAGAAAATTGTAAACCATAATTTTCAAAACTGAATGTGCTCAGGTACATCTCGGTTACATGAGCAAATCCATGCCTTCTGGTATTGTTTGCTAATGCTAACTGATATTACTAGACAGTTGCTCTATAATCTCACCATAACACTGCCCCTATAAAACATATGACACTTACTCTGTGTGTTTCTACAAGATGATATAGAAGCAACTGTTTTATGTCGTGACTGAGCTAAATGAATTCTGCGCCCATCATGCTCGCACTTTTTTAGCGTACTGTTCAGTGACAAAAGCAGTCATTCATCCACCGTAGAACTCTCCTCTTTCAATCACACTATGAAATGAGGGTACTTATTATTCTGGGGTTTTTTGATGCAGGGCAGGGCTGTTGGCTGGACTGTTAACCATGGGGGTCTGAGCTCAATTTCTTCTCCATCAAAAAGACATCACTATCACTGACACCATACAATGACCTCGAGTGATATGTGTATGTGACACGTCATGATCATTTAGATTCAGCGCTGATTTCCTAGTTTATTCTGACATCTCTCGTGAAAGAGCCAAATTTTTAAGGTAACACTATTAGATCAGCTTTTAGCCCAAAGTTTAGTTTCATGGAAGCTGTGGTCAATTAGCTGTAAATGTATGATATGATCAGCAAAGAGATTCCCTCAGGTGTTACATCTGTTTGTGGGAATACCAGACACAAAATATCTAACATGATAATATAGGATAGTTTGGTGTCACTAGCTAAAGGGAGGCACAACTAAGCTATCATTGCTAATGATTTAGCTGGCTACTAACCCTAACCCAATGTAAAGTGCATTCGCTGTATTACTTAAGCTCGTGTGATGTTGTTTAATGTTTTTGCAACTCAGACATTCACACACCTGTCAGCCAAGACTGGTCGGTATTGCCTCCATTCATTGAAGATAAAATACAACATTACCATCTTCTTTTACTAACTTTCAGTTACATAGTGACAAACCACTCAAAGTGGAGTATTATAAGGCTAAAGGCTACAGCCCAGAATATCCAGGCCAGGCGATGCTCCCAAAATGCAGGTATGGTGAAAATCCAAACTCAGATCCACATGCTGGACCGACCTTTTTTTTTTTTTTGTCAGCATATCCAATCACGTGGCTTTAAAGAAGTGATCTTGTACGACTTCATCAGTCTGGGGCACTTGTGCAATGGGCCATTCTTCTTGTTCTTATTCTTACTTTTATATTCTTATTCTTATGTCAGGCCCCTGAACCTCTCAATTCCCCTCACTTCTGTCACTGCCTCTCATTCAATGGCTTTACAACTTAACTTGACATATCTATTTATTGATCGGGTGTGCAGCACGGAGCTGTCTGAAGTAGCATTTGTCTGACTATCGACTACCCTTGCCCTCCACCCTACTTCAACTCCTCCACATCTGTACTTGACAGGCTCACTTACCCTTCTTCCTCCATTCCCCTCTCCTTCCCTCCGCTCTGCCAGTCTTATCTGCATGGCAGAGGAAGTGAAAGCAGGTCACTATCCGCTGTCCAATCAGATGGGTAAACACCCGCAGTCCTTCACCGTGGTAAAAATCAATAGCCAGCAGGCTTTATAATAGACATGCCCATCTAAAGCTGGGCACAAGATTAGCAGCATTAAGTAGATGCTGCCAGTATTTGTGTTCTTTATACAAATTCCTGGAAAAAAAACAAAAGGAAGGTGTTAGAGGGTCACTGCCTGAAGTGAGAAGGTGATGCGTCATGTTGTTTTTTTGTTGGTTTTTTTTGTTGTTTTTTTTGCATTTTTAAAGAAAAGTTAATGAGATATACACTCTAAATGTTTACCACCACTTTCCTCTTTGTCACAATAACCTCGTATCTTCAAACACACAAAATACCCATCAGCCCTCTCCCTACCACAGACAGCATCTGTCTTGAAGCAGCGCATCCAATGCATCTGGGCAGAAGCCCTTTCCTAATTAGAAAATGTAATTATGTTGTAAGTCAGTTTTTCTAGAGTTCATGTGCACGCTTATTAAAGGACCATGACTTTCATTTTTCTATATTTCTCAAAACAACCTTCAATTTAATTACTGCCGTGCCACCGTTCTTCTCGCCCCGAAATTCAGATTGTTATCAAACTTTTACTTTTTATTACCTGCCATGACAAATGAGGAGGCTCTGTAAAACTCGTTAAATATAGATTCATATCATGGACAATATTTCCATAATATCACACATACTCGGTCAGATTATTAAATATTTGGTTACTTATCAAAATAAGATCTGTTAAAGGTTATGAGAAAGACCTTGGAGTGTACCAGTTGGAGCATGCCAGTTACCAGTAAGGGTATATGTTATGGCTGATTGGTGTATACAGCATCCCATGTTTAACTGTATATTACCCTTGGACCATGTTTTGCTTTTTCCAATATTGACATTGTGTCCAGGTGTTTCAAGTCATTTCCCCCCTCTGTAGCCAGCAGGCGTTAACTCACACCTCAGGGCTAGATAAGGCCTCTTTGCTCCATTGCACTTCATAACAACATACAGACACACAACCCAGCAGTGTGTGTGTGTGTGTGTGTGTGTGTACATCTACTGTAAACACACACAGAGGCTCCACTCTAAGCTTATAGCAATCTGTTGGCATTCTTTTAAGCTTCTCTGGCTGCGATGGAAGTACTGATGCTGTACATCAGGTGAGGGAGGAAAGCTTTTATAACTGCTGTTTGGCCTTAAGCTGTGCTCTGTGTCAAACATGTCAGAGCTGAAATCAGGAGCTCTCTGACATCTCTGATGTGCCTAGTCCATATTTAGAATTGAGTTCTTCTATCTTAAAAGCATTATTAAAGTGGCTATTCACATCTTATGCACTGTGCTCAACATGTTTTTCTGAGATAAAATAAGGGGTTTCAATAATCAACATTAATGGAACTACATGTGGATGTTGATGAAAAATGTTCAAATGTATTAATATTGTGGTATAAGTGTCATAAATCAAGGTATAAACTTGTTTATTTAAAAAATGTCTGGAAATGAATGCATCAGATACAGTAATTCATATGTGTGGTATTTAATTTTATGAATAAAAGTAACATCCATCAAGACTAACTTTCAGTGGCTGAAAAGATGAGAGTTTCAAGCAGATAACTCATTAATAGACAAGATGTTTGTGAAGTTGAGGTCAAGATTAGCAAATGTTGGAAGAATATGCATCTTGTGGCTCTCTAGGATGATGTAATTTCTTTCAGCTCGTATATGAAATGTATTTATTTATTTATTTTGTAATTTAGCAAATTAACAGTTAGATGGGGGATATGCAGTTGTTACTTTTTGTTCTAATGTTTGTCTCTGTCACCCACTCCTGTTTGCTCTCTCTTTCTCTCACTCATCATATCTTAACCAACACGAACATGACTTTTCAATAAGCACGTGAATCCCCAAGCAATCAGCATTTAATGTAATGATTATGTAATACAGTATAATGTTGAATGTAATGCCAATGTATTTGTTACAACTGGCAAAGCTGGATGTGGCTTTATAATAAATATTTCAGAGTGTGTGGTCTTGCTGAAGTCTTATCAACAGCTGAAACGGCTGGTAATGGACATATTTTTTACGAGACAACTTCTCTAACCACTAGACTGCTCTTACATTTCGCTTTAATGGTATTTAGGGTGGCTCCGGCTTAAATGAAGCATTGCACTAGATAGTCATTTTTCATGTGGAGGTGGAAATTATATGTCGCTCGTCAACATAATTACATATGTATCATAATGTAGGAGCCAACAGTGATTACAATTATACACTCTCTTGATTGCTTTGTGGCTGCCAGCACTTTAAGCTCAGGTCAGAAACTGGAATCAGACAGGAGACACACAAACACTCATTAACTTTCTTTTTGTCATGCATACTTCAGTTAACAAAAGCTCACACTATACCTTCCCATAATTACATTGTTATATTGGCTCCCAGAGATAGTAATTACTTGTGAGTTGTTACAGTGTTGCCGTACATCATGAATGCTCTTGGCGCACTTCGCATCAGTTTAGGATCTGATGTTTACAGTCTTTAGAGGAGTAACCATGATGCGTCTCTTTGTCTTCAAAGGGCAGACCTGCTGCCTCCTGGGAGTGTCTGGGTTTTGGCTCCGACTCTAAAAGAGCCATCACAGAGACAGAGAGAGGGTAAGTCAGAGAAACAAAAAGAGGGATAGAGAGAGAAAACAAAACAAGGACAGGAAGAGAGAGAATGGAATGAGATGAGATGGAAAAAAAGAGAAAACAGAATAAGAAAAAATATTATCATCCATTTGTCTATGGTCTGCATTTGTATCTGTAAGTTTAATAATGCAATGCAGGGATTATGTTACAACACACATACAAGCGTGACATGTTTTTCTCCACGTTTGTTCACTACAACTTGACACTTGGAGTAAGGCGAGATATAAGAAACACATGGCACTTTAAAAGCTGCACTCATTAAAATTTCTATATTAACCATGGATCCAAGGACTATGTGTAAGTTAAAGGGTATAAAATTAGTAGTGGCAGTATAGTAGAGCTGATCATTAACCACAGAGAACTATCACCCGAATCTACCTATCCTCTCAGCTCTATAGAGCGTGTTAGCATCTGTCAGCTCATTGTTTTTATTTTAAAGCTGCAACTTTAATGTTTCGATCCCTGTTTTTTGTCAAAGAAAAAGCTCTGATAAAATCCACGGTAAAGGCACAAAACAGCAAACAAAGTTAGTGACTAACTTGTAAGCATTTAGCAGCTAAAGAGCCAGAAAAGAGCAACAAGGGGAGGTGAATATTGGACTTACACTGTTCAGGGAAACAGAAGCGCATCTCCAAGTGGCATTTAGAACCTCTGACAGCAGTAGAGGATGTCACAGAACATAACCTTAGTGAAATTATGGTGCTGCAAACTGAAGAAACACACTCAATTCAAAATGCAGTGGAGAATAAATGGTTCTTAGGCCAAGTGGGTGGAATTTATTGCATGCCGAGTGTATGAAATGAGCACAATTTGCTAGGTACTTCTGCCCGAACATAGAACATTTCTATTTTGGCTTTTGTGTCCTGTGGTAATGAGAGCATTGTTTTGAACAAGTACTAGAAACAGCAGCATCTCATCGAGCAGATCATTGGTGCTCTAAATTAGCTGACATGTTGGCCTTGTTCAACTGTGCTCTCGTTTGGTATTCCATGCGTTAGCAACACGCCAAAGGAGCCGGACACTTCTTCTGCAAATGTAAAACATCTTCATTCAAATGTCAAATTTGAATATTTCCGCCTGTATCTGATGAACAATCTGCTTTATTGCCGCTGTAATCGTCCACTCAGGAGTTGAGAATTTAATTTTTCTACATTACACCGCTGCCTGCTCTGACAAAGGTCAGGCTGATAGAATTTTTATTTGTTGCACACTGTTCATATGGGAGTGAAGTATGATCCCCTTGATTAGTCTCATAATTCTCATATCAGCACTCCTAAAGGTTGCATAGAAGCTGCTTTAAACCTGTACCTGTTTGTCTTGAAATGAGAGGTGTTATTGCCACACGACCTTGGACACTGGAAATGCATTGAGAATTGATACGACTAGCTGTGGTAAATTGAAGTTAATAGAAACTGCGCTGGAATGTCACTTAGATTCTCTGGACCTTTTCTGTTTGCCAACATCTTCACTGCAGCTCTCTGTGTTTGCATCATACTCCAAATGGGACACCTTCAGTGCAGGTCCCTAAAGGCATCCCCAGGGGCCCCAACTAGCCCTAGGCCCATTGTGCGGTTTGTGGTGTTAGGGGTGATTAGGTAATTAGCTAATTTTTGCCCCAGGGCCCATGTCATTAGGCCTAAAGGTGCTATTGTGACTTTAGTGTTATAATTTACACATTACACTTAGGTCGTGAAGATAATCTCATTTGTTCTCATTCTATGCTGATGACAGCCAGTTCTATCTCTTCTTCAATCTGAATCATTTTTTTATTTTCTATCAATTAAATACTGATGAGACAAAAATTGTAATCATCAGTCCAGATCCCAACACTTAAGCTCTTTGACATTATGTGGCTGTTTGTTTAAAATTCATCAGCTAGGGTTTCAGCTGAGACCAGATGTCCTCATTCTTCTGACAAGAACTTTTAGCTGTACCCACAAACACACCAACTGTCTGCCATGCTCCTGAGCTATGCAGTACTTTATCTTATGGGGTCAAAATATCTGAACCTGGGGACATTTTGTAATGTTGATTTAAACTTAACTTTAGAACTTGGCCTTTTATCATTTTAATTTGTGATGTTTTACTCTTTTATCCTTTATATCAGCCTGTGTTTTATTATGTTTTTCCCAAAGTGCAGTGTGTACTGTATTTTATTTTTCTGGGTAGGTAGGTTGATGAAGCACCAACTTTCCTGGTGTTGGAGATGGAAGTTCAAAGTTTTTTTTTCTTTAGACTAAGAAGAAAACCTGATAACTGCACATTCTGCTGAGGTCGTGACACAACCAAAGGCCCAATGTTTAACTGTGTACCCAATCCTCTGCTCACGAGGTGAGAATGCAGTAATACCCCCAATACTGACACCATCCTTATTGACTGTCACAACACATAAACCCAGCCAAGATAACTCTCACACCCCACCTACCCTCGCTGCTATGCAGACGGTGGTGTGGAACCCTCGTGACCCAGAGCTGCTATCAGTGCACTACACTGTAAGACAAAAGCGCAGTCTCTCACACTCACAGCCCTCTTTCCAGTGCAGAGCCTGGTCCACAGAAAAAAGAAAGAACCTGACACACAGACATGGACGAAATACTAACTAGAACTCCCACTCTTGCTCTGAACTTTCAGCACAGGAATTCAGGTGTTTCAAGGGAAGATGGTACAGACAGGAAGAGGAGACACATGTCCCTCATACGGAGAAATCCATTTTTTTCTTAGCTCATTCCCATGTATTCACAAAGAAAGAAGGCATAGAGGGGAAAAGTGTAGTGATCTTTTCTCATTATAATAGAAGCTTGGCATGAATGGGAGCTTCCTTACATGCAAAGAGGCAACAAAAACACCAGTAATATACTCTAATATAATGGCAATTTATTTCCAGAGGCTATCTAAGTCCAAATAGCAATAGCTGGAGCTATGTACACACTATGCATGCTTGTCCATGGTGCGAGGACAAGTCTCAGAGGAACCTAGCTCTTTCAGTCAGGGAACAGGTTACTCCTGTGGAGACAGAACCACCATGTCGCTATCCTGAGAGATTTGGTCAGACAGCTGGTAATAGAATTCCAAGTCCTCTCTATTATCACAAGTCCTGTCTCGCTAAAGAGGGATGGGACTGTTGGAGCAGATGCCACATTTCTCTGAAGAAATGACAACGCCTGTTTGTTGCCAGCTGCATGTCCCCACTCATGCACAGAAGAAACATGCAAAAGTTATGATAAAAACAGTTCCTATTGGTGCACAGACAAATTAACCCACGATGTTACAGAAAGCAAACAGTCCTGGGCAGCTGGGCAATGTGTCTTCACAACAGGTACAAGCAGGAAGAACACAACAAAAGTCAAAATTGCAAAGGAAACCAATCTGGAAGAGTGAGGGACACCAGTTCAGATTGACTGGCAGTGCCTTCAATTTTAGCAACCACACAGTATAACCAGACGCCTATGATGCAGGTGTTAGTTTGTCATTCCAAATTAATGCATCAGTATTAAACTTGAGGCAAAGACAGTAACAGTGGGGTGTAGCTAAAGAGGAGCTGGGGTCATTTGTATAACCGATAAAATAGAAAAAGATAAATAGCTGCTCAGCGTGAGCCGCAGGGAGGGAGAGAGAAAAGAAAGAGTTCAAAAAATATGAGATGCAGCACAGTTCTCTGTTCTTGTAGGCTGAGTTTGCTTAAGACTATCATGAAGTCGGTGAAATTTATTTCTCTCTCAATTTCAGAATTTTTCAGGATTTTAAAGTTTGCTGCTCAGTCGGTTTAACAAGATGTTGCTTGTTACTGTGAGTAGCAAGTATTGTAAAACCCAGACATGACCATATCAACAAATAATTACTATGCCCCTTTCAAAAATAATTTTACATTCACAATACTTTTAGTGATACCTAACAACTGAATATGCTTTAAAATCACAATATTTTAATTTTAGTCATTTTAAAGGGGCTAAATTGTTTACAGTCTGGATCTGATAACTGGTCTTTTATTAACAATAATTTGACAATGAACATACAATTTTTAAAATTCTGTGCATACTGTACTTAAAGAACTGAATAAACCACCTCTTCCACAGTGTATTGCATTGTGTGTGTGTGTGTGTCTGTGTGTGTGTGTGTGTGTGTTAGAGCTGTGTGTAGTTAAGTGTGTTCCCTGCATGCCTCGTGTTGCACTCAAATGTTTGAGCAATGAGGAGCTAAAGCAGTCAGTTTGTCGATTCATTTAAGACATTAAAAATGACTCTAAAACAAAACGTACAAGGACCTTTCCTGTGCTTAAAAAATATTATGGAGAACCTGTCACCCCCAAACCTTCATCTAATAAATTATGATCAGTAACCGATGCACAATGAGCAGGAACTGCAGCTAAAGCCACCAGATTGTTATGTTTTTTTCATGCAACAATGGCAAGATGTGAAAATATATTTCACCAGCACTCTTTACCATTACTGTCACCCTGGGGCGCTCCATGAGCAACTTCCAACCAACAATAAGCCAACATCACCCTGGTTTCTGAGCCACAGAGAGACGCATTTGCCTGTCAGCACCCAATTAGAGCCGGAGGGGGCAAATTAACACGAAAGCCAAGAAACTCCAATTAACACTGACACGTTGATTTGGTGGCAGGCTCATCATTGTCTTAAAATTAGAATTAATCAGCACGGCAGAGGGTGCCAAGTCGAAGGTCTGGCTATAAAAGAGCCACTGCTTATGGGAAGCTGATGTGGGCTGCAGGCTGAAGATTAAGAGGAGTCTCAGTATTTATTAATATCTCCCCTGTTTATTTTTCCTTTGCATCTATTGAAAATGAAACACAATACATTTTTCCATTAACTCTACACTGAGGACAATAAGCAGCACACACAAGTTATAAATACGATTTGAGAAAAAAAACAAACAAACAAAAAAATTGATGTTTTCTGCATGCTTCCTCCACGCATAAAGTGCATAATCCAGCACTTACATCCACTTGCCAATGATGAGTAAATGAAAATCTCTGTCAAGGACATGCCGGTTTATGTGAGTGTAGAGTTTATAAGAAAAAGCTGGTTGGAGATGAGCTCAATGGCCGCTTCTCCGACAAATCCTTAAATACTCTAAATATAGTCTGCGATCACTGATTAGAGTCACAGTAAGAACATCACCTGAAAGTTAGGCTGCTGTACAGGCTCTCTGCCTTAATGCTTTCTAGTGAAGCAAGGAGAGAAAAGACCTGTGTGTGTCCCTAATCACTATCCTCATCTTAACTCATTTCAAAGAAAAATATCTGGCTGTTATGGTGGATGGATCACTTCCCTCAGCATGCATCCTTCATCCCCTTCTCTCTCCCCTCTCCCTTTATCTGCGTGTGTCTCATTTTCTCCTAAAATTTCTTATTTGTATTTCTCCCTCTCCATTTCCTCTCTCCTTATCTCTTATTATTTTTTCCAACCTCTCCCTCTCTCCCCTCCCATTCCTCTTCACCCTTTTCTCTCTCTTTCCCACTGACCTCCCTGGCTTTTGTCATTCTATGCCAACCTTTCTCGCTCATCCCCTTTTTGTTTGTCATTCTCTGGCCCTGCCCTGCAGTGCTCTTGATGTTGGCACTGACACATTAACACATCAGACTTTGACTCCATTAATGTTCTTGTCCTTGGCACGTTGCCACACACTCCAGATATCTGATGCTCACTGCCAGGTGGTGCATGAAAAAGTGAAGGATGCAGGGGATGGATGCTGGGAGTTGGGGTTGGATGAAGACAGACCTTGGCTTTACCACATGAGCCGAAACAACATCTAAAGCCGCGATCCCTTGAGTCAAGTTCAAATTACATCTTGCTTTCTTTTTGTTTTGATATCTGGGTAGATACAGTAGATATTAGACAATATAACTTGACACAAGTCATATAAATATCATAATTATTTCTTTCTCATGTTGGCTCACCTCTTATGTTTGTTCTTGTTGAAATATGTACACTATGGCAAGTTAAAGGAGCTATTTGTAAGTTTTGCTATTGGTACATAGCTAATGTTAGCATTAACAGCTGTTTACTTACTAGTCTGCAAGAAATGTTGCGAGTTCAGCATCAAACTTCATTCCTTTACTCACCAAGAGCCGTCTCCAGTGGTGGAAAGCAACACCAATGTTAACTCTCTCATGCTAACCAGCTAGCCCTCACTTTCTGATAGCGACTCACTGTAGCCTACAATCTGCCCTGAAGTAGTAGCGCTGCTCAGAGGGCTTATTATCACCTCTTGCCCTGTAAACGCAATGATGGCTGAAGCTCTTGTCAAGTGATACTCACCACCACCAGCTCCTGGCAAGAAACCATGTGCTTCTGAATACACCCGTTGCAGATATTTACAGTTCTATTATATCAGACAATTTATTTGTTTAAAACTGAGATAGAACAAATTTAGATAGGCCTAAGTATAGAAACTCATGAAAACTGACAAATTAAAAGAAAAACTTGAACACAGTAAATGAGGGTAGAAAAATAATGAATGTAGCTTCTTTAATACAGCACACGAGGGGGTCACTGAATGGTATGATGACTTTGAAAATTATCCAGATCATATGTTATGCACTTTACAGTCTCAACCCTATTGAAAATCTCAGCCCAATTTAACACCATGGGACATTTTGGACTGCATTCCCCACCACCATTATGAAAACATCAAAGAGGGAAAATGCTTTGGATGGATGGGGTTTATCCCCCCCAGTAAATTTTAAGAGACATGCAGAATCTATGGAAAGGAGCATTGAAGCTCTTTTGGCCGCTCTTGGTGGTCCTTACAAAAACCTTTTCGTGGATGGTGTTTCCTTAAATTTCTCACCAGTCTGCAGACAGTCAATCAACTGTATAAATTCTCACACTCAAAATGGGACATTCCTTTTGTAACTTGACAGACTTTTTTACTTTTTAGCCCTGACAGAAATAATAAGGCTGTAAGCCCGAGGCTTCAAACAGCAGCATAAACACAATAATACAATGTTTCACTGATCAAAGTAGAATTATTTTAGTGGACCGCATCAAAAGGGAATAAGTAATATTGGTGATGTGTGCCTTTCAAAGGAGCTGAGCTGGCGAACAGTAATATTGAAGCAGGCACGAGTTCATGAGCCAACAGCAGGACTTTGCATTCAAATGAGTTTGAGGAAGAGATATACAGGCTGATAACAATGTTCGGGATGCTGTTAAAACTGTGAATGTTGTATTTAATGCAGTGCTGCTGGGTGCGATGTATACTAGCTGCCATATGCAGACTGATAATTGAACTGTGATTGTTTTGAATCTTTGCCAGTACCATAACATCCTGTCTGATGTGGGTTGTTGCTCATACTAAATATCCAGGTATTCCTCTATATTTTTCAAACAAATTGGATGTAACTTGATGTTTATAAGAACATTTTCCCCAAGACACACCTAAAAAGAACATGGTTATGGTGGGTTTTTTTGTTTGTTTTTTTGTTTTCTGTTTGTTTTTTTGTAGTAATCCAAAAGAAAATTGTTCTTTTTCAGAGTATATACAACAGCCCTCTGCAAAAGTAACTCAGGTGTCTTTATGTATGGGATTCCAGTGACATCATAACCCCATCCCAGCTGATATTATAATGTTTTTTTTCAGATTTTTGCCTCATTTGATATTTTGGTTTGGTGACCCAAACCATGATCTTGGTTTGGGTCTTGAACCTTAAACCATGAGTTGCCAAACATCAACCAAACCTTAACCACAGTGTTGTTATGTCATAAAATGGATTGATTTTTAACATGTATTTGTAACAGGTTTTGGAAGGCCGAGATGAATTATGTTGTCCTGCTGATAGGGGCATCAGCTTACAGAACGTCTGTATCTGGAGGGCATACCACCAAAGGTATTTTTTCATTAAACTTGGAGGACTTGTTTTTATATGGCCCTAGTCTTCCTCTGTGGTGGGGTCCTGTGTTTAGGGTGTACAAAAATCTTCAGATGTTGATTTTTTTGTGCCTTGATGACTCTGGCTATGTTTCAGCAGCTATAAGGAAGTCCCAGTGGGACTGGGCTTCTGGTTGAGTCAGCTTGTCTGTTCTGGTCTGAAGCTATTATTATTGTATTACATCATTCTGCAATAGGATGGAAATGGAAAAACAGAAACTGGTTTATTACTTTAATTACATGATGGAGAGACACACCTGTCAAACAGGAAGAGAACTACACATAAAAATACTTCTTCTGCTCTAAGATTCCCTGGGGTGTAATCAGCAGATTTACATGAAATATTAAATACAGACAGATACTAATAGAAAACGTCCAAATAAACAATTAAGAATATGGGATTAATGAAATGAAAGTGGAGCCCTCTCTGGACAGCGTTAATCCTACTAAGAGAATCCGGTGACTGATTTTTTCATCCCATCTGGAACAAACAACTAAATTATGTTTTTCCAGCTAGCCTAAAAAAAGCAGACTGAATATAAATGATTTACTTTATTATGAGTTAACACTGCACAGATTGACATCTGTTGTTTCACACAATTAACACAGCAACTAGCATGGCCGGCATCTGGATTAGGGCCATGTAACCGGTGGAGATGAGCATCGCTATTTAGATTTGATTAGATGATTGATGATCCCATTGGGTAAATTAGATATTTGTTGTCGTAAAAGTAAGAAGATTCAGCAGGGGAAAACACAAATATTAAGCTCAAAGTCCCAAACTGAATTTAAATGAATCCATAAGAGAAATGGTTCATTTAAGCAATACACTGTGTTCTAGAAAAAATAAATA
Source organism: Seriola aureovittata (assembly GCF_021018895.1). Classification (NCBI taxonomy): domain Eukaryota; kingdom Metazoa; phylum Chordata; class Actinopteri; order Carangiformes; family Carangidae; genus Seriola; species Seriola aureovittata. The sequence goes on along the minus strand of NC_079369.1, from coordinate 16,953,367 downwards.
AAGTAGTGAGAAAGCATAAAGTAGGAGCTGCTGTGCCTGCAAGTAGAAAGATATGAAGCCACTTGACAGGAGGTTTTTTTTTGTGCTATAAGTGACAAACATGGGACAAGTCACTAATTTGCCACAGCAACTAAATGGGCAAAATTATAATTGACTTCATCTGTTAGTACACAGGCCATCTGAATGGGGAATTAGGACTGATATTACTCAAGAGTTCTTCTCTACCACTAGGACTCTGTGCTGCTTCTCTCTGTGTGGCTGTTTGGAGGACCTGATCTCCTTATTTTTATTTATTAAGTTACCTTTCCCTGTCCCCCACCACAGAGTCAGCACTGAGGTGACCCATCCAACTACACATTTCCCAAGAGGGAAATGTTTTTAAATCCCCACCACCACCCCCCACCCCCTACTCAACCTCTACAAGACACCTTGGACTTGGAACAATGTGAAGAACTGATATCCAACTTGTTCACTAAACTTATTTCATTGGAATCAATGGACCCATTTCTTGGACTTATTTTCTTTAAATTCTTAATATAGGATTTACTAGTATTGGATTTATTACAATCCCATTATTGGATTATAGCTGCCAACAGCTCTGATTGCAATTCCATCTGTCTCAGGAGTGAGGAACCTACTTTGAACTGATACTCCTATGGTTTGCTCCTTTTTTATGTGGTGAGATTTTGGCAGATATTGCAATTTCTTTGTTTGTTTTTTTTCTTTTTTCACATCTAGAACTGTTCCTGTGGTGAGTCTGTAAAGCCCACTGAGACACAGAATGTGATCACACGAGAGGGAGTGATGCTGTAGCGGCAGCAGCCGTGCTGATATTAAGTACAACATCACAAGCTCGAGTGTGATATTGCTTTCATACAACAGTTCTACAAGCACCATATTAGTTAAATAATAATAACAGATTATGATTTGTTTGTTTATTTGATCCTTTATTTGGCTAAACCAACACAAATAATTCCTCAACTGGACTGGTGCTGGACTGTTGCTAAGCTAAATATTTTTCTGACCTGCACAGTTCAAACCAGCTTGCTACTTTGTGTACACTCTACCCCAGGTGTGCGCTGAAATATCCAGGCGTCTTCCCTTCATCCTCTTCTGATGACCAAACATAATTTAATTCAAATGTTATTTCTGGAAATATTTTCATCTTTGCAAAGTTTGTTACAATCTAACAGAGATAAAAACCGTTAATGTAACGGTAATTAACATGTAGTTACAACTCCCAGTGCTATTATACTCTATATCAGCATTCATGGAATGACTCTCCTCCAATCAAATTACTTGGTAAGAACTAACGGGTGTATAATGAGCTATACAAATAAACATGACTTGACGTGATGAATTTAAATGTCAACGCTCATTTGAATCATGTAATCATTAGGTATAACTGGGTTCTGGAACTGGCAACTTTGGTTAGCTATGGGGTGTGCTTGTCTTGGAAGACCAAAAAAAAAAAAAATGTATCTAGATTAATCTGCATGGTATGAAAATTTAAAAACTTGCATAGTAATGCTTGTCTTAGATTAACCTCGTGCCTATGAACACATCATAGCAGTGCCACTATGTTACAGTGCACTGTGGGACTCCTTCACACACATTGTGGCTTTAATGTGCATCTCATTTAAAAAAAATCATCGGCTTGTTACCTTCCACCAGTCTCCGGCCTCGAACCGTAGTAAGACGGCCACTGGTATATGCTAACTCACTTAGCTTAGCCTGGCTCGTTGGCTGGTAACAAGCTTTACAAAGAGTCCGGACCAACTCTGCATTGAAGAACGGGGCACTTTATTCCAACGGTACAGTAGGCGTTATGCATATCCTTTCAGTGATACACTGGACTCTATATTGTCTAGCAGTAATAACAGTATTTTCTCGGTCGGCATACATCCGTTCACTGTGGTTGCGTCTCACTCTCTCGTACTATCGCTTTTTTTTCGTATACGTCACACACACATATTACCCACAAAGCCACCTTCTTAAAGGAGCAGGCTTGGCTTGCAACACTACCCCCACTCTGGATGATGATTAAACCCTTAACATCACTCCAGCACAGTTACATACATTAGCGAAGGAAACAACATTTTACCACTGAACATTTCCAACAACCCACATTTCCCACAGTCCTTGAATGGATCCTTCCCCAGTGGAAGGTAACTGGAAATGAAGGAGATAATGTTCATAAAATGTCTCTTAAGCCTACTGCATGTCCTCCTTGCATAATGGTAACAAAATGTTCACACAATTACACCTGAGTAAAAGGGGGTTCTTTCTCTCTAGAGCTATAAAATCTCACAGTGTGCTAACTGAATAAAGTGCAGCCACAGTGTCTATTACTGAGTTTTAACATGTCACATTCACACTTAAACAAGGCCTATGCATTCTAAGGTGCCATAAACATGAACAGTGCTTAGCAAATCTCGCCATAAAGTGCAACTTATAAAAATACAGTTCTGGAACTCTTTTCTTACAAAATTAACACAATTGAACTTTTTTTTTTTTTTTTTTTACTAGGGAGCTCCGGGTAGACTACCGTTGCTCCCGGTGAGATCAGGGCGCATTCTTGCCCTCTCCTGGAACAACGATCTCACCACTAACTAACTCAAAGTCTCTTAAGTTCGTAGTAACAGTCAGTGACTAATCCAGTTACCAAGCCGGTCTGGAACCTTGCAGACCCTCCGGGGTCTCTGACATGGACTGGAGGCTGGGGGGAGGCATTGAACACGTGCCCCACCAGGATCCTGCGCCCTGGCCTCGTCCCGTTGTGGCAATGTTAAGTCCTCAGGAGACTGTCCGTGACTCGGTGGAACTGGCCGTGTGGAGTGGAGAGCCTCCCCTGCAGTAGCCTCGGTCTCAGTGTCCCACAGGTTGAGGGGACCGATGTCTGCGTCGTTGGAGCTGTCATGCGTTGGAGAGGGGACCTCCACTGGTGCCCACTCCTCTGCACTTTGAGGGACCCAGCTATTATCTAGGGGTGTCCTAGAATGATAAGGCTTCAGTTTGTCATGATGGACCACTTTGGCTTTTGTTCTCTGGCCCTTCTGGATTCTGTAGACCAAGTCGTCCAGCTGGCCTACAATGAAATAGGGGCCCTCATAGGACGGCAAGAACTTCCGCACCTTGTCTTTCACTCTCTTGGTGCCCTTTATCAGGTGCCATACTGCGTCTCCCACTTGGTAGTGGACTTGATGGATGTTTTTGTCATACTGTCGTTTGGCACGCTCAGCAGACCTCCCTAGAGCTTCTCGTGCCAGCTGATGAGAAAGCTCCAGTCGTTCTCTGAGCTGCATGACATAGTGTGGAGGGGAACTGACAGGGACGTTGTCAGGTGACGTACCAGCTACCAAGTCGACTGGCTCAGTAGTTTCCCGTCCATAGAGCATCATGTTGGGTGAGAGTCCTGTGGAGCTGTGCTTGGTTGCTCTATAGGCCATAAGTGCATAGGGAATCATTATATCCCAGTCCCAGTGGCATCTCTCTGCAGTAGTGGCTAAGATCTTCTGCAGGGTGGCGTTAAAGCGCTCCACCTGGCCGTCGGACTGAGGGTGAAATGGAGTGGTTCGTGTCTTTTCAATTCCCAGCAGTGTGCACATCCCTTGGAACACAGCTGACTCAAAGTTTGTGCCCTGGTCGCTGTGCAGAGAGTGTGGGGCTCCATGTCTACACACCCACTCCGACGTGATCTTTTCAGCCACTGTTATTGCTTGCTCATCGGGGACTGGATAAGCTTCCACCCACTTACTGAAATAGTCCTGCACCACCACTATATAGCGGTTGTGCCTCTCAGTCTCATTTAAAGGACCCATTAGGTCGACTGCGATGCGTTCCATAGGGCCGCCAACTTTAACAGTGCCCATGGCCGCCCGTGGTGTCTTCTTGGGGCGAGCCTTTGCGGCACAGCTGATGCAGGTACGGCACCACAGTGTGACGTCATTTTTCATATCGTACCAAAAGTACCTGGTCTTAAGGCGGGAGAGAGTCTTTTCTGCTCCAAAGTGGCCACCCACTGGCCCTTCATGCATCTGTGCCATTACAGATGTGCGATATGGGTGTGGCAGCAGGATTTGTGGGTAGAACACTTTTCCCTCGCCGCAGTAGAACTTCCTCAGCACGACCCCATCTCTCTGATATAGCCGTTTTCTCTGCGCCCAGTAAGCTTTGGTGGCAGGGCTGTGAGGTGCCACATCGGTCCATGTCGGCTCACTCCCCCCTTCCTCAAGCCACCCGCACACAGGTGCTATGTCTGGGTCAGCTGTTTGTGCTGCTTTCAGTTGTTCTCGGGTCCAGCCCTTAAACAGGTCAAGCTGGGGTGACTCGGTCACCCGGCTGATGCTTGGGTGAGAGAGAGAGTGGTCATAACAGTTGTCGCTGAGGGCATCAACTACCCCCACTAGGTTTTGCTCTGGGGAAGTTGTGAGGGGGCCCCCCTCTGCTAGGCAGTCTGTCAGGTTACACTGTACTCCTTTGTGCTGACGGTCATTGCTGCTGGAGTCGGGCTCAGAAACTGTGCAAGGACATGAGCTCCTGCACGGTCTCCTGGACAAAGCGTCTGCATTTTGGTGAAACTTCCCTGGCCTGTGGAGGACCTGGAAGTCATACTCTGCTAGTTTCTCCAACCAGCGAGCAAGTTGTCCCTCTGGCTCCCTTAACTTGGTTAACCAGCGCAGACTGCTGTGGTCAGTTCGGACTGTGAACGACCTCCCGAGCAGGTACTGCCTGAAGTGGGAAGTGAACTCCACTACTGCCAGGAGCTCCCGTCTGGTAGTGCAGTAGTTTTGCTCTGTAGGGGACAGTCTCCTACTCCCATAAGACAGCACTCTCTCCTCGCCCCCTTGCATTTGGGAGAGGACTGCTCCGATTCCCCAATCGCTAGCGTCAGTGTCCAGGAAGAATTCACCACTGTCGAGAGGGTAGGCGAGTACAGGTGCTGATGTGAGCCGGACTTTCAGTTCTTCAAATGCCTCCTGGCACTCGGCTGTCCAGTTAAAGCGTGCATACTTTTTAGTGAGTTCGTGGAGTGGTTTTGCCACTGTGGCAAAATCTTCGACGAAACGCCGGTAGTAGGACGCCAAGCCGACAAACTGGCGCACTTCTGAGATGTTCTGGGGAGCTGGCCACTCAACCACCTTTAGCACCTTCTCAGGGTCGGTAGCAATACCTCTGGCTGAGACAACATGCCCCAGGTAGGAAACTTGCTCCCGAAACAAACAGCATTTGGATGGTTTCAGCTTCAGGTTGGCTCCACGCAGCCTGGTGAACACCTGAACGAGCCGCTCCAGCATTTGGGTGATGTCACGCCCCAGGACTATGATGTCATCAAGATACACCAGACATGTCTCCCACTGTAGTCCGACCAGGACGCGGTCCATAAGCCGCTGGAATGTGGCCGGTGCGTTACAGAGTCCGAAAGGCATCACATTCCACTCAAAAAGTCCCTTCCGAGTGCAGAAAGCAGCAGCTTTGCGGGCCCTGGGCGTCATTTCCACCTGCCAGTATCCTGATGTCAAATCCAGTGTACTGAAGTACTTGGCGGTGGACAGGGTGTCCAACGTGTCCTGGATTCGGGGCAGGGGATAGGCGTCTTTAATAGTCCGCTCATTCAGGGGTCTGTAGTCCACGCACAGACGTGGGCTCTGGTCTTTCTTTCGCACCATCACAATTGGTGCGGCCCAGCTGCTGTTGCTGGGCCGAGCTACGCCCGCCTCCAGGCTCCCCTGCACTTGTTGGTCTGCAGCAATCTGTTTGTCTCTGGCCATCCTGCGGGGCTGCTGTTTCACCGGTGGCCCAGGGGTGGTCAGGATGTCATGTTGCACGAGGCCAGTGCGGCCGAGGTCGGTTGGCCCCGTGGAGAAAACATCACTGTAGGACTGTAATAAGCTGGCCAGCCTACCTCGGTCAGCGTCCGGCAGGCTCATGCAGCTCTCGGAGTACAGGGCCTGCAGATGGGGGGGTACAGGAGCAGAGGAAAGGTTAGCTGTTTCAGGAGCAGTCAGGACTTTGAGAGGCTGAGGAGCAACCACCTCCACCACCTTTGCGGGCTGGAGGACTCCAGCCACAGCCCCCTTCTTCAAGGTGACAGAGGAGGCGCCAGGGTTAAAGACTCTGATGGGAATGTCAGCCGACTGTCGTGCCTGCACAACGACCCGGGCCACCAAGACGCGGTGCCTTTCGACGAAACACTTTACGGGGCTTAACACCAGGTCTCCAACAGTGGCAGGCCGGAGGCGCACGGTGCCAGGCACTACGTACTCACAGCCTGGCCCCAGGACTGTCCGGCGCGCCACCCGGACGAAGTGCACCTCTGGCTCTGGGTTGACACTGCAACGGGGTACCTTCTCCCCAAACAGAGTGATTTCTCTGCGGCCATAGTCCAAGCAAGCTTGTGCCTGCAGCAGAAAGGGGTGCCCTAGGATGACTTCGGTGCTCCCAAAGGTGTCAGCTATTATGAAGTTCACAGTGACGATGCGGCCCCCGATCTGTGCTGGGACGTCAACTTCTCCTAAGACCGACAGGCTTTCCGGCCCGACACCCTGCAGGGTCCGAGCGACTGATGGGCGTATGGGGGGCCTGGCCTCAATGGGGAAAGCATTGAAGTAATGGAGGGGCAACACACTCCTCCGAGCACCAGAGTCCAGCAAGGCACATATCTCCAGCCCATACATCGTCACCTGTACACACATCTCCTCCTCCTGGCCTTTAGCACCGATGACAACTGTGCCTAGGTCAGGTGTTGGAGTCGGCTTGGCAGTCACAACTGGCTGCCTGGGCCAGTGAGGGGAAGGGCAGTTTCTCTGAATATGTCCAATACCTGAGCATTTGTGGCAGACAAGCTCTCTCCAGTCCTTTTTCCCTTGCCCGTTGTTTCTCTGAGGCCGCCACTGCCGAGGGGATTTCTGCACCCTCTCTGGTGGAGCAGCGCGACTCATAGCTGTCCTCTCCAGTTCCTCTCGCTGCAGTGTGTTCGCATTGTCACGCACCACGGCTGCTCTAGCTCTCCGCTCCGTTGAACTGTGCACCCCCGCCCGCATCAGCTGTGTGACCACTTTAGCAGCCCTTCTGGTTGTCTCATACCTGTGCGCTATATCATAGGCACCTGCCAGGGTGCGTGGCTGCTCCTCCAAAAGCTTTTGTACCGTCTCAGCATCAGCCAGGGCATTAGTAAAAGTCTCCACACTGATGGCCTCCTGCTCCCACTCTGTACGGTCAGCATACACGATTGAAACCTTCTCATAGATGTCGTCTCTCAGTGAATGCAGCGTTTCACCTGGCTGTCTGACTCTTTGTCTCAATTCGATGCCGATGGCTGCTGCATGCTCTGAGCACGGTCCGTAGGCGGCCTCAATCTCATCCACAATCTGCTGATAACTCCACCGTCCAGACCGTGGATTCTTATGGATGATAGCACCAGCTGCCCCCGTTAGGTTGAACCTGAGTTGCACCGCTTTTGTTTTCTCTGACCAGTGGTTGGCCTGCGCGCAGCTTTCAAACTGGTAAAGAAAGTCTTTCCATGCGCCTGACCCATCAAACTGTCCTGGGCGCAGTGTGGGAATCCTTTCCTGTTCATAAAGTCCATCATCACCGATGGTTGCTCGACCATCGCAGCGCATCGGGTGAACTGGGTAGCTGTGTGGTGCAGACTCAGCGTGCCTCAGGTTGAGCTGGCCACAACCACACAGCTTGGGCTGTCCACCCCCTGATAGCTGTGCGTCTCCGGGCAGGATGTAGCTACTGCCCAGGGCTTGCACTCCATGACTCAGTCCTGCATACTGGGTTTTGCATGGGGTGAAGGGTGAGACTGGCAAGGGTGACAACGAGGCTTGGGGCAGGGTGGCTGGGGTGCTGTTGTCACAATGATTACAGTTCATGGGGGTGAGAGGATTAATTAGCTGATCGCCAATGTCAGGGACAGCCGCTGTAGTGCTGTGATTTCCCGCGGTGTTTAGCTGTAATGGCGCAGGAGTGAAAGCTGCGCATCCGGCGGGGCCGCAATTCAGCTGGGATAAATTCACAGACTCACCACATGTTGCTATTTGCTGGGCTGGCGGTGTGATGAAAGGGTTAGAAGGCCGCGAGGGTGGAGGAGTGAGCGGCCATGACCCGTTGGGCTGCAGCGGCATCGTGCAGTCTGCTGCTGTGTGTGCAGCTGATGTTAGCTCCATGCTAGTCACAAAGGGGTTGGTATTATATCCGTTGCCGGTGTGTCCGCCGTCCGGCTGGTTAACCGAGTCTCTTTGAACTCGAAAAGTCTCTGTAATATCCATTAAAAACGGATTCGTGCTGCTCACTTTCATTTGCATCCTTTCAGCAGCGTCGTCTCTGCACGCCGCCATTTTCTCTCGCTTTCCGGGCGCCGCCATTTTTTTTTTTTTTTTTTTTTTGGTCCGCTGCCGACGATATTTTATTTTTCCACGCCGAATAACAATGTCTCTTACTTGCAGAGAAGATCCCGGACGAGCCCCCAGTGTTACCTTCCACCAGTCTCCGGCCTCGAACCGTAGTAAGACGGCCACTGGTATATGCTAACTCACTTAGCTTAGCCTGGCTCGTTGGCTGGTAACAAGCTTTACAAAGAGTCCGGACCAACTCTGCATTGAAGAACGGGGCACTTTATTCCAACGGTACAGTAGGCGTTATGCATATCCTTTCAGTGATACACTGGACTCTATATTGTCTAGCAGTAATAACAGTATTTTCTCGGTCGGCATACATCCGTTCACTGTGGTTGCGTCTCACTCTCTCGTACTATCGCTTTTTTTTCGTATACGTCACACACACATATTACCCACAAAGCCACCTTCTTAAAGGAGCAGGCTTGGCTTGCAACAGGCTATAATCAGCTATAATTTTTATCACCAGTGACTGCTCTAAATATGTAAGTTCAGTGCGGGTTGTCTGACCATCGCAAAGTTACTTAACACTAACACGTAACACTTATTCAACTATTGCACTCACTTGGAGTCTGCATAAGAGCATTAGTACCTATTAAAAAAACAATTACGTGTGTAAATACCCGTAATAAAATGTAAATCCTTCCCAAACAACAAATGCCAGATGATCCTAAGCTATTCCCCCTTGAAGAGCTAACCTGCCTCTTGAGAAGGGAGGGGTTTTGTCAGTGTAGCTGAACTCATACTGACCTGCCTCCTTCAGGTAAGCTGTTTGACTTTGCCAGCTGCCAGATCGTCCCCTGTGGGCCCCAATAAATATTCTGGGGCATTTCAATGTTGCCTTGTGGGAAAGCAGCCTTTCTTTCCACTGATTCTGGGCTTTGTAGTTAACCCTAACAGCACACAGAGGCAGGGCTCGAATTACTGGGCGGATTGGGGAAGGGGGGGGATTAGACTCCCCAGATTAAGACTTTGACTCCACCCCAAAAGGCCTTTTCATTTTTGGAGGGTGGGGTTGAAATATTTATATATTGTTCTTACCTGTAATTGTAAAAATTTATAATATACATCTCATTGCGTCCTGGAGGCTGTGCTTGCATGCGTCGCACAAACAAATTGAGACACTGTAGGTTAGTTGTAAGTAGCATTAGCTAACTAACGAGGCCGTTTAATACACTTCCTTACCTTCAGAGTTTCTGAATTAGAGATTGCTTCAAGCATCGATGATATGGATGAACGCTAATGTTAGCTAGTTGATAGCACGCCCTTTAATTTCCATCGTTGGCTTGGTATTACATTAACCTAGCAATATACCAGTATAAAATGACATACTGTATATAATCTAATTTTAGCTCGGTAATGAGTAATCAGACAATGGAGGATTAGTTTTAATATTTTTCTCTTGTGTGGCTGTGCTGGTCAGGAATTCAGGAGTTTTACCTGGTTGGGAAATTGAAAAAATTTCCATGTGTGCTGAAGTACATGTAGGTACTTTTACTTTACTTGAGTATTTACATTTTATGCTACTTTATACTTCCATTCCACTACATTTCACAGGGAAATATTGTACTTTCTACTCCACTGCGTTTATCTATAAAGATTATACAAAATCATCATCTACAAACTGCAGACATTATGTGAAATAATTAAGATACTGTAAAGATTGTAACATTTAGGTTCACCGAAGCTGTACTGGGTTCCCTTTCACCCTGGAGAAAAAGTTGACCCTCCTGATTGCCATTACCTAATCCGCACACTTCAAAGAGATACTAAACAACATGACTCAAACACTGCAGCCTCACTTTTTCCCTTTCAGTAAATTCTTTACACAGCAGTGGCCTTATTTTATGGGTTTTGTCATGGCACCTGCACAATCGACTATGTATTGACTCTGGTCCAGCATCAGCACCCTTTGGTTTTCCATTTGAGTATAAAACAAGTAAGGTCTGTTTGTATAGGAGAACAACACGCAGAGAGCAGCATGCAACCCTGACAACACCTTCCAAAAATGAATCAGTACCAAATTGTGTTCAGATGCCAGAGTGGCATGCTCCTATTATACCAGAGCGAAATGCAGCAAAACGTAATGTAAACCGGCAACTGCAGTGAACGAGTGGGAATAACACAAAACTCAAAGGGATACTTTGACATTTTGTTAGTCAGAGTTATAGATTGTTTTGTAATCTTCAAATGTGACATACCATTAGCTGCTCCTCATCAAAGGGTATGATAAGTATTATTTTGATTAATCACCTGTAACCAGTCATTTGATGTTGTAGGTGTCACTTTTTCATGTGGACAATCATATTCTGTAATGAAATTGAATTCTAAAAAAAAAGAAAAAAAAAAAAAGTAGTTATCCCACACTTACAAATATTAGGTTAGTGGTTATATTACACATTTCCTCAGTATTATTAGCAAGTAAGAAATTTCACATAAAATTGGTTTGGAAATAATTCCAAAAACTTGACTTTGATTGTCGTCGTCACATTTTGAGGTGACACTAATCCACAATAATGCACAAAAAGTCAGGAGGCAGACGGTTTCAGTGTCTGTCATACACACGGCGCTTACATGAACTGACATGTGGGATGAGGGAACAGGAGAGCCACAGTAACAGGCAGGGATTCTGTGTTTTGCTAAAAGGCACTTTGATGGCATGCATAGATAGAAATACTGTATGCTGTCGAAGAGATGCCCGCACCATCTTTCTTCGTCCTCTTCTGCCTCAGACTCTCTTTCTCTTCACATTTCACGAACGCGCTTGTATCCCACCTGTCGACTCTACGCCTTCAGCAAGTTTCCCTGCATCTCCGTGGATCATCGGACTTTCTTTTTCATCAGCTACGTGTCTCCACAGCACCTCCTCGTTTCTTTATTAGTTCCTCAGTATGTATAGAGAGCGGCTGACCTCAAGCTTATTTTGTTAGACTGTTTACCTGTTGACTTCTTCAAGTGAATTTCCTGCCTGTCCAGCATTTCACCTGAGTGTGTTTCCTTGATTCTGTGTGTCTGGTGATAACATGATACCTATAGGTCTCTCTCCCAGCCCAGCTTTCCTCAGCAATATATCTTTGGCTGCTAATGGCTATGTGAAGTAGTCAGCTTTAGTAGAGGTCACTGTGAATTCAATACTACTTCACACTGTGTGTATTTCAGAGCCTGTTCCAACATGGTTCAATGATGAGGCCAACGGGCTGTGACTGAGTCTCCTGACACCGAGTGATTTGGGTTAGGGTTCGGGTTAGATAAGCCTGTTGGTGAGTAACTACAAATAAGTTTCATTCACCTGTGCCACAGGTAGATCATTTCTTCCATGCTACTGCCCAACGCATATATTGAAAAAATTACCAACTACTTGCATCCTCTATCCTATTTAAGGAGACTGACTTTTTGGTGTTTTTAAGGGCAAAGCGCTTCTCTGAGAGTCTGTGTTTTCTTCTGCAATACTTTTTTGTAATGCTCTTACTCCGTGCACTACAGTAAAAGTCTTCTGAGCATAAGTGAACCTGAATAAGTCTGTTGTACATCCATATGCACAGCCTTTAGTCATGCTTGATGGTGGTTGATCACTGGCTTTTAATGTTAGAAATAAGAATCTTATTTATCGTTTTCAGCGGCATAAAAAAAAAATTTAAAAAAAAGAAAGAAACTCCTTTACCGACAGTAAATTCAAGGGTGTGTGAGAACCTCAGCAGCTGCAGCTTTTGCCTAAAGGAAGTGCTGGCTAATGATCACAAGAGTGAGGATGAGAGTGTCAGATTACAAAGTCCATTTTCATTGTTCCATTGAATTGCAGGGGTGATTTGTTTGAATGTCTGTAAAGTAAAGGAATCAGCTGATAGTGATCAACTGAGTGAACAACTGAGCTCTCTAAAAAAGATTTGAGAATAATTGGCCTTGGTTGCTCTGTCCACTCCTTTTTTTTTTTACATGTCTCTTATTCTTTCAGTTTCCTTTGTCGGTGTTATTAATGTCTCAGCCATTTGTTTGATCTCTTTCAGTTTGCCTCTTCTTCCCCTCTGCCTCTACAGTACCGTCCTTTTGTTTCTCAGATTCACTGCTTTTGTTCTGCAAGACTTTTCTCTCTAATCCGTACATTTTCAGTCGCTCAACATATTTGTCTGCTTTCCTCACTGGGATTCCCTCTGCCTGAGTACATATAGCATGAGTGTGAGAGTATATACCGAGCGAGTGTCAACCGTGAAGATGTTTTTCTGCTCATGAGAAAATATTTTTCTTTTTGCTGTTTGCCAGAAGCTGGTGTTGATCAAGTCAACTTAATGCTCACTAGTCCCTGAACCCTTTCTCTCTCTCTCTCTCTCTCTCTCCATCGCTTGCACATGCATGTATACACACACACACACACTTTCTGAAACCCCACACCTGGCCCCTGCGTCTGCCTCGTTACTGTCTCCTCAATAATTCACCGTTCCCAAGACTTTGGATACATCTTTTATTCATGCACTGGAGAAATGTTCATCTCCTGATATCAGTGCACACACACATGCGCACCCACACATACACACACACACACACATGCACACAAAATCTTGGAAACTGCCATCAATTTCTTTTTTTTCCCCCTTGTTATGTTCGCCGCTTGCCACTTTCACTGTTTGACAAATCAATTGATGACTAAATATGCTGCTGGCATTCCCTTCTCTTATCCACTGTATGAAGATTCTCAGCCATTCGGTCCCCTGAAGTACAGTGTGTAGCCGAGCTGTACGAACAGCTCGAAAGACTATTCATACTCAAAGTTGTTAAAATCAGATTGTCATCAGAGTCAGATGAGTTGGGCGTAAGATGCGAATTGTGACAGGGCCTGGAGTCATCAACCCACTGTAATGGTGTGTCTGTGTGTATGTGTGTAGGTGAAGACGTTTCTGTCTGTGTTCTTTTGAAGATCCTCCTAACTTCATCTGACACTCCGTCCACATATTGGACAACCGCCGCATTTGCTCGGCTTCTCTCTGTCTGATCTTGTTGATGTTTTAACAAAAAGCTCGGTTCAACTTTCAGAGCTTGTTTCTTCTTTTCTCTTTGTACTCGGTGCTGGACAACATAATATCCAGTGAATGATCTTTTTTTTTTTTTTCTAAACCTCTGCTTGTGCACTGTAACTTCATTTCTCTGGCAGGTTAATTCTAATAAGGGTCATTTCTTCCGTTTAAGAGAAATGTTCGTATTCATCTGTTTGACTTTACTTCCTTTGTACTGCATGGCTGCAGGTTAGTTATATAAAAGCTTGTTGTGTTCATTAGTATTACTTAGTTATCTGTTTTAATTGCAGTGGCTCATCCAACAATGACTACTCACACCTGTGCCTGAGAAAGTTTCACTGATACATCTGGTGAACGCAATAGCTATTTTTGCCTAATTTGAAATGCCCATCTAGGGAGCCTGTTGAAAAAAAGGAGGTAAGTACCCCTTACCTCCACCCAAAAGTACCCCTTGAACAAGCTGAATCAAGTTCAAGTCAAATCACCCCCACCCCCCCACTTATGTTGTAGTAGGTTGTGGGAATCAATAAGCAAATACTGATTAGTGTGAGTGGAAGAGACAGAGGCTAACACAGGCACACACTCACAGGTGCATGTTTATACAGGCCGAGGTTCACACATTTGCACACATGAATGCACACTGATGATATGTGTGTTGACGTACACGCAGAAAGATGGGCACTCTCTTGCGGTCTCATGATCGGGGACAGGTGAAGTTGCAGACACACATTCTGGTGGCATTTTTGCAATTAAAGTGGGCCCTGTGGCTATCTTTCCACTGAGTGCACAAGCCAAATATCAGGGCACAGAGCAGTGCTGCTTTGCTCCCCTAGTGGAACTAATTAGATGTTCCCAAAGGACAGCCCTGTCATCACATTGTTCTGCCCACAATACAGCCTCAGTGGCCCTATGAGGGAAGCAGTGGGCCAAAATAACCCAGCGAATAACTAAATTATACAAAGTGCCTCATTCCAAAACTCTGCAATTTAAAAGAAGCTGAGGCTCCACAGTCAATATTTCTAAACCAGATCTTCTACTGAATCTGACAATTTAATGCTAATGTCACACCTTTAAAAAACAAAAGGAAAATACTAGCTTTATAGAATTTCCTTTTTACCATTTCTCTGCCTTTATTTTGGAAAGGTCTACCAACATGGCTAGTTGGGTGTTTTGGGGGCGCTTTCTGTCTGTCTTTCCTCTTGTCTGAGCACTACGACAAAGCTGATGATCATTGACATCCATTCCAGATTCTATTAAAAGCACAAGTTCTACTCCACTTCTGTGAATCCCACTCTGATCAAAGTACTTGCATGCAGGCATAGGTGCCAAAACCGTGGGTGCGCACGGGCCCGAGCACCCACTGAGAATGCTGAGCACCCACGTGCGGGAGTGTGCAGTCAGGGCCAAATTTACATTGATTCGATAACAGACTCCAGGTTGAATGCAAGGTTGGATAAGCTGTAGAGACTAAGCTGCTGAGGTTGTTTCACTATCAGGCCCCCTGCCCCCAAGTGTCACCACCAATCACAGAGCGCCCTTCCGATTGATCCAGTCTATCATTTTACGGCACTCCACCTGACCCAGCACACGTTGCAGGTTCACGGTATAGCGTTGTCCTTCCGTTTCATGTTGTGTAATGTTAAAGTTCTCATTTCCAATCCCTCTGTGTGTGTGTATGTGTGTCAGCCGTCTCTGCTCATTTCCTGTGGTGCTGAAATGTGTGCATTTGACTACTTTTTTCCAAATCCGTACAGCCATAAGTCATGTGGGCTATGATTTTTGCATAAGGTTTCACAAACATAAATTGGCACCTATGCCTACGACTGACCTCTCTGAAAAGCTCAAACATGATACTGAAGTATTCTGCTCATATTACACTGTAAGCTTATTGGATTTCTGTTGCTACACCTGCTAAACAGATTGTGAAACACCACATCATCGTCACCACATGTCCAGCTGCCGTGATTTTTACTTATTTCAATAGCTGTAGCTGTTGCGGGTGAACAAGATGGTTTTTCTAATGATGATTACAATAAAACACTGCGTTCAACTGTTATTTGCATGTCTTGTTATTTGATAAACAGTTGAATTCATGTATTGTGTTTGTTGGCCATAGTACAAAGTGAAACTCTTGGGTGTTGCCTGGTAAATGTCATGGCACGAGTAGGTAGAATGGGGCTGGAATGGGGAGAATAAAACATCACACTGAGCCCTGTTAGCTCATGACATTAAGAGACAGAATTCACAATTATTGCAAAGGGAGGAAACACGAGCAAACAGAGAGAAACTCACAAATTACACATTTCATGACATGTAAAAGTGCATATACCAGCACATACGCTGCATTTAGAAATATGCATGAAATGCAGCCACGCAAAGGGAAATGTTCCTCCTTTTAAGACCTCTTCTTTCTTTTTTTTTTTAAATCATGTACTGGCAAATAAATTTTATTAATTCTAATGAGGTTCTGATCTATTATTAAGATATAAAGAGCTGATAAACCATGATATGATAGATTCAAAAGAAGTATTCATTAATTCCATGTATACTCATTAATTCATCATGGACTCTATGTTTACTAAGGTTTTATAAGCAGTTCATTATTATAAGTGTTTCTCATTAGCCTAATATAATTGGATGCTCCTCGACAACATTAATGCAATGACTCCTAGTTGGCTGAAACAAAGAAGCATTGCAAAGTGAGAGTGCACACAATGGAGCTATTATTCCCAGAGAGAATGTTATTTGTAGAGTGAAGAGAGGAATTTGTGCTCCAAAAGTGATGTATAGGCTCCAACCTATTGTTAGAGTCATTTCCTCATTATATTTCCACAAAAACAACCTTGTGCTCCGTCACCTCATTCACAGTAGTGTGCAATTTTTGTTGCTTTGGCTTCAACCAACAAAGAGCCACTGAGATGAATGGGATGCTGAGAGACACTGGCCGCATGTTCCAGCTGTGAGTAGCAGCTGATGTTTTAATGAAAGTGAATGTGCCAGGTCACTGTCTTAAGAGTGGCGGCAAAACCTTGGCCGGAACAGCCAGCGATGACCGCAGGGGATCTCAGCATCCCCAAACGAATCAGCGGGCTAAGAGGAGAGGACAGGCGGCCGCTCACCTCAGCGGGCCTGTCATTCTGATCGCATGCATCAACAGGGGACCAGCTGGGATCAAACAGGCTGGATGACGGGTCATTGCAGTGACAAACAGGAGCACTAAAGGGCAAATACTACCACCAAATGACATACTAAGCACTGCTCAATGGCTAGTAAACAACTGAAGAGATGTTACTCTAACATGTGTTTGTAGCCTATAACAACAGCCTACTTCAATAGAGTTTCAGTACTGTGGCAATTGCAAAAGACAAACTAAAATGTATCAGATAAGCGTTCGTCATCCTCCATCATTTACATTATCTGCTTTACCACTGCCTTGACAATAATGTTTGACACAAGGAGTAACCTGGCTCTTGGTCACTTCTTAGAACAAACTGATATGATATGCTGACATGGCCAGGAAATTACTGATGATGATGGGGCAGAAGGGGGAGGAAAGTCCTGATAACTAATTGAATGTCTTTGTAGCTCGATCATCAGGACAAAAGCCTGAGACACCATTGTGACTAAATCCTCTCCAGAGTGAGGTCTGAAAACCTTCGCTTACAGTGCTAAACTGTACAATAAACAACTGAGATGGAAATATCATTTATAAGGATAAACCATATTGTTTCAGATGGTTGGTTGTATGCTGTTGCCGATTCAGTGTCAAGTTTAATACACACCACTTGCTAATGGTATGTTACGCTTGGATTAAATCAGCCTCCAACAACAGCTCATCCTGGCTCACCTTGCTCTGCCCACTCAGGGCTTCTATACATTGCCAAGCAAAACCACACGCTGCCACCATCGCAATGAAAGTAATTACAGCCTTAATCCATTGTAGACAAATTGACTGTATACAGTGTTTGACTTGCTGTGACATAGTTTAGTTTACATTTAACAGCGTGGGTGGTGACAATATGGGTTTTCCCTCGGGGCTTTGACTGACTGCCGATGCTCAGTGTTATTGGCAAGTGACCCGTGTATTGAAAACTAAAAACTTGGCTCAGTTGGGCAGAGCAGTGTTGCTGTGCAGTGATCCATTCAGGTACTGAAAACTAGTACACTCATATGCTCATCTCATTACAGCCTGCAGATTCTTGGGAAACTGGCTGAGTGCATCAGATGTTAATTCATTTCAGGACTTACGCACACGCATGCTGCTCCATAGGGGCAGTTTTAGAGATTGTGTTGAAGTGCAAGACGAAGCTGGAAACATGCTTGGTGTTTGCTATAAGTGTGACTAAAACATCATGTATTATGAATAGCTGGCTGGCTGGCTTTTTCCCTGAGTATTTATGTTTTCTTCCACATACTGTAAATTTTAGCAGGGTTGCTGTGGATGAGTGGAAAAGCAGTAAACCAGAGATTAGGTTTATGTTGCAGTGATCCTGTTGGGGGTAGTACCTCTACCACTAACCACTTAACGGCTATTGATGTGTGTCCTTTTTTTCTCTCCTCACCCCAACCAAGTAGCTTGGTCATATGTACATTTATAACAGCAGCCTTTAATCACTTAATTTCAATGGAATTGCACGATTGGCTCACAGAGGCAAAATAAGGCCGTGTGGCATTTAGCACGTAGAGTTCAGTGAACTTTTGTGAACGCAAATTCTCGCCATTGACAAATTGCAAACTGTCAGGACACTGCTGACCTTTGAGGGAGAGGACCTAAGACCCCAATTTAGCTGGTGTTCAAACCCAAAACAGGTGATGTAATGAGATCATGAAATTGAATGCAGAAAGTCCAGTTTTTGAAACAGATCTCTGAGTCTGAGGGTTTAATAGACAACAAAACATTGCATGAAAGTTTGTAATACTATGAGAAATTGGTTTTAGAAAGTTTTATCTAGACTATAGAAATACTCACATTACACAGTGAATCTACCTGGAATGTATGCTTGCATGTATTGTATGGGCCATTGCTGTGCTTTGCCAGATGACAGTGGTCCAGTAAAAATTGAGTCAGGTTCAACAATTTGCAAGGTGACCTTGTTGAAATAAATGAAGGGGCTGCACCTTTTCACATGGGGCTAATGTCAGTCTGAACACGACCTTGGCCCTTCATATAATTTTGAAATATGAGGACAGTCACTACGTCACCATATTTTCATCACCCACCCATTTTGCAGGGATGTGTGAATGAATGTCACCGTGCCATTTTATGGTGTGAGGACCAGGCACTAAGGCTCTCTGTCATGGTATAACAATGTCAGACCACTTGAGCCTTTGCTGATAAAACAGATGGATATTACTCGTACAACCACAAGATTTTTTTCCAGGGAGTCATGAAAATAGGCTGTATTAAGTTTTCTGGAGAGGACAGTCTCTTTAATTCATGTTTAAGTAGAAAAAAACACATTAAGTTCCCATTCATTCATTCGTTTGTGATGAACTTGTCATAAAGGGCGTGTTAGAGGAACCTATCTCAAGCTATATAAGCTCCTTTTAGTCACAGAACAAAATGGTATGGTCCATTTTAGAGGTGTCTGTTTCAGAACTGTCGTTTTTACCTCTTTTTTTTGGGGGGGGGGGGTTAATCAGGGGGGTCAGACCCTCCCAATGCCCCCGATAATTGGAACCCTGGGCCTAGGTATAGGCCTACTGCTTCTCAACAGAAGAATTAGATCACTAATATGACACCAAATTAAATTACAACATGGCTAACTCCTCACTGTGCAGATAAAGCGGATGAGAGAGCTCATCTTTCCTGTGTAAACACCGACTAGAAGATGGTAATTACGTAAAGTGAAAATCTACTTAAGCAATCATTCATCGAGGTTTCTATTGGAGGCATGCGCTTGATATGATGAATGAGACTGGCATGTCGAGGCCCATTACCCAGTGGACCTCTTTTCACAACAGATGTTTTGGCTTGTCATAGCAGGAAAAGCACAGCTGCAATTAATAACATTAATGATGGCTCCATTCCATTTAAGTGGTTTAAGTTCCCAGTAAGCTGCACAGTGAGCCAGCACACACGACACCCGGGTCCTGAAACGGAAACCTAAATCAGAGGCAGCCATTATTGTTATTAATTACACCTGTGTTTGCTCTGCTGTGTAAATCTCTGCTGTGAAAAAGGCCTATAGAGAGAGCAATGAATTACAAAAACTACAAGAGGAAAGGGAGGAAATACATGCATCGCATGAACGTTTACCATGTTTGGAAGATGGTTGTCCTCAGTTATGTCTGGCTGTTGAAACTTTAACAACTTTTTGTCCCTTAGAAAAAAGTAAAGACACTTGTCTACAGGCCTGATATTCTGAATAGTGCAGAATAATACGAGAACCACACAATTTCAGTACTTAAATACCACACCGAGTCACTTAAAATACCTTTTTTTCGCAGTACAACTCCACTACTGTAAAGTGGAGCCTGGGGCAAAGAGCTGGCCTTCACCTCAAGTGAAAGGTGAAATAATATTTAAAGAAGCAAGTGAGGGATTCACTGGATGGTCTGTGTCTTGGTGGTGTGAACAAAATGGGACTAGCAATTTCTTCACCAACCATAAACCAACTATCACAGCAAGTCCACAAGGTCTAAAGGGTGAAAATAAAAAGGAGGTGAAACAAAGGCCAAAGTAGCTTGATTGAAAACAAGGAGGTTTGCAGGACTGCTCTGAGAGTTAGTGTAACGTACTAAGAGTATATTTTGAAAAAAAAGGAGATCATAGATAAATGTTTTAAATATATGAAGTGACAACACTTTTCCATCCACTCTTGCACCTCTTTTGCGAGCATTTTTTTTTTTTTTTCCAGGGTCGGGAGCATTTTTCCCATGCATAACATTAAAAATAGAGTAATCTGCCCTGAATATTGTATCATATCTTTCCTTGATGTACAATGACTCTGACATGATGATACACAAATGGACAGGTGCTTGTATCCAACATGCAAATTGAGGGAAAGCAAGAGTATTCTACCAGGCAGAGCTGGAATGTGCTACAATACCCTACAGACAAATGGGTGCATCTGTGCTGAAGTGACAGCAATTGTGTGAGTAAGCATGTGTGCACATGTGTTTGTGTGTGTGCGTGTGTAGTTTTACTTTTAAAAATGACAGCCCATGTTGATGTGTGTATTTTGTGCACACGTACCCACCACGTTTAACCAGTGAAGTAAAGAACCTCCACACCTATTCATGTGTGACTGTGTATAAATCATGTTGAGTGAGTGTATGTGGCTCTCCCCCTTCAACCGGCTGTTAGGGGAGTTGGTAGCTCCGTGTTACACAGCTCAGAAGAGGCAAGCCGCTCGTTGCAACAGAAGGTACATTTGTTGTTTGGTGCTGCACTGTTCATCACTTGCAACGAGCTGCAACCTGTGTTCACTGAACTTTGAGCAAAAAGCCTGCAGAGCAAAGGGAAGAAAGACAGAGATATGGCTTCAAGAGGAAGAGGGTATGAGTAGAAATAAAGTCCTAATCCATTGTTTTTTTTTGAGCATTATATTAATGCAACTCCTTCTACACATCCTGTCCTACTGGATGCAGATGTGTTGACTAGAACTGGATAGCACTACATATTGAGGTAAAAAGTGAAACAACATCCGCACACCGGAGTACAGCTCAATATTTAATTGACTACAACAAACAACGTTTCAACCCGACAGGGTCTGATGAAGACAACTGACCCTGTACTCCAGTGTGCAGATATTGTTTCACTTTTTACCACTGATTGGTGGCCGGCCCATAATGTGACAAAAAAACATTTCCCACACCATTACAGCGTCACCAGCCTGGACTGTTGACACAAAGCAGGTTGGATCAATGGATTCATGCTTCTGATGCCAAATTCTGACCCCACTATCTGCCTCAGCAGAAATCCAGATCCATCAAACCAGGTTTTTTTCCAGTCTTCAACCGTCCAGTTTTGTTGAGCCTGCAGGCTCAGGTTTCTGTTCTTGGCTGACAGGAGCAGAACCTGACATGGTCCCCTGCTGTTGAAGCCCATGTGCCTCAAGGTTGGACGTGTTGTTCACACCACAGTTGTAAAAAGAGTGTCCGAGTTACCGTAGCCTTTCTGTCACCCCCAACCAGTCGGACCATTGTCCTCCAACCTCTTTTATCAACAAGATCTTTCCATCCAGATGACTGTCACTCTGGATGCCCCCCCCCTCCCCCTCCCCCTCCCCCTCCCCGAGGGTGACTTGAGCTCACACACCCACAGGGGAAATTTCGTGGACCCGAAGGCTGGGGCTGGCGATGGGAGCAGGCTGGAGACGTCGAGGCAGCAGGAGGATCAGAACCAGGTGAGCCGTCAGCGGGGCAGACGAACCAGGAAGGCGCAGGCAGGCGGGTAAACAAAGCCAGACGAAGCATCGGGAAACCAGCAGGGAAGCACTCACGTTGCGACGTCGGAGCTGGAGAACGCCAAACAGCCACAGGGACAGGCAAGACGGGGACCAGGAAGCGCACAGGCAGAACACGTGGTCGGGGACAGGAGGCTGAGGTTTTTAGCGGGGCAGAGACGAGGCAGGATGGTTAGGGACGAGCAGAGTCGATACAGGGAAGTCAGTCCGGAGATGAACGCTGGAAAGTCTTGTATGATACTAGAACAATCTAGCAAAGAGCGAGTGAACCGGGGATGTATATTGGCCTGATTGGAGATAGAGTGCAGCTGGGGGCAACAGGTGAGGACAGTGAGGCTGATTAGGAGGCGTGGCAGAGTGGAGAGTGAGGCAGAGGCATAGCAGGCTGTAGTACTGAAAGGAGTTTCATCATTATCCAGAAAGGAAAAACAAAAACAAACTATAATATATAACTCAAACTAAGCTATACATTTACAAATTAAATACATTTACATGTATTATTTTTCAGGTTAAGTTCAGATGGAACTGTCCACTCAATTTTATAGCAGCTAGCTTGAAATGTGCACAAACTTTTAACAACTTTAATTACTTAAGAATTTTATGAGATATATTCGGCAAAAAATGCAACTGCAAATGCAAATAGAAGAAAAATATTGAAATACATTTGATTGAATTGTATAGTTTACAATAATAACCATTGAACTATTAAAGTCCTGTACTGACCAACTTGTGGAACCAAATTTACATGAACATGAATTTGGAGAAACAATCTTGTGTTGTGCATTTAATTGTATTTGTTCTTGCTAGCGGTGTATATGATTTACTAAGGAAACAGCAAATCACAGAATCTGTATCCTGAACTTCCCCTTATGGATGCATCGTACAAAGTGCTCAGCAGGTGTAGTCCAGTGGCACAATGCGTATCAGATCAGCTATCTTGCCAAAGAAATCATAATAAAGAGTTGTTGAAGAATGGAATAGAAGTAGAAGCCCATTAAGAACATGCCAAAACATTTACGAAGGCGGCAATTAAATGGAAAAAACTACATCTATAACCAATTAAAGGTCATGTAGAGCGGTTTACGGTAATGCTGTAGAAGTTATGCAAATCATGTACAAATAAAAAGATTGCTTCTTAGAAATTACAAGCTAATGCTCACTCAATGAAATGAGTGAAATTGCCACAGTCTTAAGGTATTAGGAGGTCAGTAAATAGGGGTCAAAAGTAATTTTATGTCGTGTTTATACTGAAAATTTGCAGTGCAGTGGATCCTTCAAGTCAAATGTAATGAAATATGTACATTTCACCAACATAATGGACTTTGTCTCACTAGACATAACAAGGAATGTTGAGAGCTGTCCATACGTGACGAGCATCCATACTCACATCAAACAAGCTAAGATCGTGTTTTTAGATTCAAACTTTGAAAAGAAAGCAGTCATAAAAACAACCATACAATATTCCTTATTCCACTTATTTATGTTCCAACAAATTGGATTATGCTATCACTTGGAATGCACAAGTATTGCAGGCTTCAAGCTTGCCAACGCCCCAGCATGCTTTATGAAAACACACCCGCTTTTGAAGTGAAAGCTAAGTGAAATCATATGAAAATCGAGAGTTATTATTTTAAGTGTCGAGTTCTTCTGCTTGAAAGAAACCATGCTTTATTTAGCTAGAAGCGTAAAACACAAAACCTACGGTGGAAGAGATGGTTTTTTTTTTTCAGGGAAAACCCTCCTAACAAGCTTCAGTGAAATGGTCACAATTTAAATCATTGTGTTAAATCAGCTGGATCTGAAAAAATAGACATTTATTCATATGGAAACTTTTTTTGTAGATGCAAACTAAGTGAAAGTTGCAGCAACTTTGCAGCAATATAAAAGTGCAGCTCCATGTGGGAGGAGAGGAAGCAAAACAGAGGGATCATTGCGAAGAGAGAGAGAGAGAGTATCATGCGCTCCTGCATGTTGACAGATCTAATTCAATTAACCAGCAGGACCTCTGACTGAGGGGCAGGCATTGTCACATCACACGTCATGTTTGGATGTGTAGTTATGTAATACTCAGCTAAGACTGGGACGGTGCACTGGATTGTGGAAGGGCAGGAATCTGGAGCTCAGTCTTAATGAGTTGGAAATTGAAATAGAAACAACGTATATCAGGAGTGATTACTGACCTGAAGGAAATTGCTCATCAGTCTTTTTAGATTATAAAGAGACACTTCACAATTTAGAAAACCGGGTGTGTTGTGCAGAGTAAACGCTGTGCCTGATATGACATTTAATTAAAAGATTACATTAGATTCACTATCATCTACATGCCCTTGTTGCCTGTTAAAACCCCACAGTATAACACAGATGTAAGAACATTCACTGAAAACACACCGGGTTGTGCAGATACTGTATGTGTCTGATCACATGACGCCACAGTCTGGAATGTTGTCCCTACAGTATTGCACCGATCTGAAATGTAGCTCTCCCTCTCTCGTTCTCTCACAGATATAGTGTGACACACACACACACACACACACACACACACAGTACACACTGTTCACAATCACAGTAAAATCCTTTTTTCTCTTTATTTACACCAGAAAAGACCTGCTGTCCTTTTACATCACCGCTGCTCCTCACAGTCAGGTGCAGACATCCCCCTCTGGGAACTGACTGTTACAGACCTGTCTTCTCCTGCTGGCCACGGAGTTCCAGGGCCCAAACAGGTGAACTAATGTTTTTGCATAAGGGCACCTTGACAGCAGCGTTGTTGATGGAAAGTGTGTCTCTATAGTCTAGGGATTCAAACTTATGACCTCACAGTAACAGATCAGTTCTTTTAGAAACCTCCGTCAAGTCAGGCTCATAAAGATTCAGTTTTACAAAATAACGCAGAATTACTCACACTTCATGTTTGCAGTTCCAATTTGCAGCCATCAACACGCCTATAAAACCCCACACAGGTCTCTGAAGAACAGAGACAATGGGGTAACACAAAATTGTGGAATATTACTGAGAAACATCTGTGACACAATGCACATGGATAGAGTCAGTAATGAATAAAATGGGTAAAAATTGACATGGCAATTTGTTATTCCTATCGAAAGAAAAATAACTTTTTTTTTTGGATGCTCATACTGTAAAATATCAAACTGTGGAATTTTGTGAAACACAAGTGTTCTTATTGACTTTTTTTTAGCTTTCCCACAATGCCTTTCAACAACCAACAACCCTTAATGAGCAGATGTGAACTGTAATCAGCTGCAGGTTATGAAAATGATAAATAAAATAAAATGTGTGTTATCAGCTCAGTGTCAGGTAGATGTTGTTATATTGTATATTTGGCGTGTGCCTGCAAGCATGGTTTGTGACATCACAACTATTTTGGTCCAACAGGAAACTCTCACAAGTGTCACATGGGGACTTAAAACCAGTAAGAATGTCTAAGGTAATGTTACTTTTTAATGGAAAAACTATATCAGTCATAAATGATTATTCAAGGCAGAGCATTTTTACATATATTTGAACATAGCTGTGGATCTTTAAGGCTAGATTAGAGGCAGGTGACAGGAGCATGGCAGTTTACACTGACGTCTAACTTGATTTTACATCCCCACCCAAAAACATTTTTGCTGAAATAAGACAAAGTTTATCTGAATTCACAGTAGACAAGGTCCAAACAAGAGAACAAGACCAGGCAAACAACAACTAATGAACTCTATTTGGTATATGGTTAAGCCCAATGATTTAATTAAATGTGGATATATTCAAGCTGGCTGCTCCCTCCTGCTAAGGTTAAGAATAGATGTGTGACACACCTGCCAACACTGATGTTGTGTTTTGCAAAAACTGTTGGAAATGTTGTTGTTTTCTAACTTTTTAGCCCATTAAAAAGGTGGTGGTGGTTTGAATATTTTTTCCATGAATTTGCATCAGTTAAATGCATTTGTATCCAGGGTGTCAATCCAATGTTTTCCCCAGGGTTCTGCAGGTTTTCTCATTGTGCTCCTGTTTTGTTGTTTCTCCTGTTGGGATTTTTTTTTTTTTTTTTCAATGTATCCATAAATTTGACATTACATGACAAATAGGGAAAAAATGTTTGTGTGCATGTTTGTTTTACTCATTTGACCCAAGTAGTGGCAGTTGTGGAATTACATGTTTCATTTCTTCCATCCTTGTTAGTGTGACGTGTTCAACTGTGCAGAGCCAGGCAGTTTCTGAGACATGACAAGGAGATTCCCGGGTTTGATGTATTGTTGAAGTCTGTTAGTGCATTTAATATTTGAGTGCTGGGACTATAACGTCCTCACCCTCTCCCTGGGAGGACCTGTCCAGAGTGTGTTTGATATGTTATGGTTAAGGGGTGCAAAAGGTCAAACTGTAGTTTCAGCATCCAGTGAACCATCCTGTGGCTCAGTCTTGCCCTACAGGTGTGTGTTTTTAGCCTTTCAGTCTGTCTTTGCTTAACATTGAAAGTTATGTGTGTAAGACCGTCCTTGTTTCAATGCCACGCAGGGACAGAAGATGACATGTAAAAGCAAATACACACACATCGCAAACAAGAACAAAATGGGATATGAAATTCCATGTGAACATGCAAACGTCAGCCCTCTTATCAAACTCATTCTGATTCTGTGCTGCTCACTTTTTGTGGATCTCGCCAGCAGTTCATTTGGCAAGCTCATAAACCCCAAATGAGCCCCATTATTGTGGTTTCAGGTCCTCTTAGTCAGCAGGAAATGTTCTTTCCCTGACGACTTGACAGAGTCTATATGTGAGTGTATGTGTGTATGTAGGTGAAAAATCTAGTGTTGTAGCCATGTGGGGGGGGGGTTTCTCTGAACCCTGATTTGTCCCTGCATTTTGCTGAGTCTGCATTGCTTGTTTTTTTTTATCTATATATACCATTGAACTGCTTCACACACACATACATTTTATACTGTTCAAAAAGCTGCACATACACCTTCATTTTTCAACTGCTGGTAATTATAGCTCCTTTTGAGTAGTCAGGGCTACAGTGCCTTGCTCACCGATTTTTTTCTTCCATGTTACCTTCACAGATCTGGCAGAATTAACCCAGACTCAAAAGATTCTCAAATTGGCTTCCTTCCAGTGGTTCTATGGTTTAAACTTGAGCTGCAGATTTAGAGTCTAGCAGAGGGTTTTGATACACTTTAACGTGTTTTGAAAGCTGCTAAAACGTGGTGCCCTGTGCTTTTGAGAGTGGTCAATTAAAGAGCTAGATGCAAATGCAGCTTACTATATATCAAGGTCAGCTGTTGGGTGTTTGTTCCATATTTCCGTGTAACAGTGTCAAGTATATAGATTTTAATTAGGTGCACACAAAATCCGAGCCTCCAGCAAAACAAACAGATGCTCAGAAAACAAAAAGTGTCAGAAAATAAAAATCCTCCGTCAAATTAGGAATAATCATGCTCTGTGTGTGTGTATGTCTGTTCATCCTTGAGTGAGAGTTGGGAGTCTTGTCAGCATTATTTTAAAGGACAGCAAAGTCGAGATAAAAGATAATGCAAATATGGTGATGGAATGAAAAAAAAGGGCTTCTTGAATCTGCTCATCAGCACTAGTGGCACAGAGAATAATTTGTAGTTATGACACATTTTCTCCCATCGTCGTCGCTGAAGTTTGGCTTGAAAATGTCAAGAGTGGCCTTGTCCAATTAAAGAGCAGTCTTCTACGTTCTCTGTTAATGCTCATCTCAGGCATTGGCTGTCTGAATAGGCAGACAAATTACATTTTGTCCTCTCTGATTCATTCTCTTCCTCTTTTCTTCTGCTGCTCTCTCTCTCTCTCTCGGCCTCACACTGTCTCTAACCCTCCCTCCCTGTCTCTGCCACTCTCTCCTTGTCTCTCATTATTTCAAATGAAGTGGGGAATGTGCATTGAATATTTGAATAAATTAAAGGGCTTATTTAAAAACATCTCTTAACCTGATTAGCTAGATCATTAGGGGATCGGGGGGGGGGGGGGGGGGGGTTGCACTCGCATGGCCTGATCCGAGCCAAGTCTGTGACCAGTCTTTGAAGGTCAGCATGCAGAAAAAGAGGCACTGTGTCATCTGCTCATGTGTTTAGTAATCTATTCTTTTTTATGTCCAATTTCCTTTCCATCTGTCTTCCTATCCTAAGGCAGTATGCATGTGTGAATGTCTCACCCACTGTTCATCACTTTCTCATCTCAAAGTCTTTCTTTAGTTTGATATTTTTAATTAATTACTATGCAACAGGTACATTGAGATGTCTGTTGCAAGTTTGACTAAAGGTAAGCTTTAACGCCTTGTAGACACTTTTCCATTAATATTTATGCTTCGTAACTTGCCTGTGCGTGTACTGTACAACACAGAAGGTTGTTTTGCATCGGAGAATATGAATAATGCCAGAAGTGAAAGCTGACCTCTTGTACAAAGATCATATATCAAGTTCACCCGCAACCAAGTCAAGGAGACATAACATATGCTTTGTTATAAATGTTTTTTTTTGTTTTTTTTTGTTTTTTACAAACAGGGCGGCACAGTGCTGTGAAGGGTGCAGATATTGTTTTTGTCTCACATCGTTATAATAGGAAACAAACTATTTTCTTTCAGTGAGACTGCCATTTTTTCTAAATGTCAATTTATGCAAAAGCATGGGATGTATTTTCAGAAATGATGTATTTGACATCTGCAGCAATTATTGTTATTTGATTCTGAAATTCATCAAAACATCTGCAGCAATTAATTGCAGTTAATTACAGCACAAGCTGTTGCACTTGATAGAAATGTTTAAGGTGGTCTGTGAGATCATGAAGCAAAATGCATGCCCACAGTGTTTAGTTCCCTTGCACTTTGGTCCATATACTTAAGTATTTATATTTATCTACCTCTCATCTCTTTTGTATACTTGTGGAATCCTGTGGAATTTTGTCTTTGTATTTCACTGTATTCTAACTCAGCTGCTATGACAGTCATCTATCGATCTATCTATCTATCTATCTATTAACCCATCCATCTATCTAAACTGTTTTTGTGTTGTATCAAAGACTCACATCCTGTGAGCGTAGCGTTAGTTCTATCCTTTAAGGTATAGCCATTGTGAATTACAGTGTCCTTTAACGATAAGTTTTAGTGTTTGACAATATTCACAGTAACCCTCGCTGCTTGTATAGTCGCTTTGCAAAATTTGTTTTCATACCCCACTTGAACCTGCATGCACTAGCGTGTGTGGCTGCATTTAGCTTCAGATACTACATGGGCTTAAGCCTCCGGCTCATCTGGAATTCTTCACATGCAGAGCGGTCAAGAGTGTGCTCTTCCACGGTTGATCTAAAATATCACATCACTGTCTTGCATTGCCTTATGGGAAAGCATTTCCATTTCCTTTTGACATTGCCTCTATTTTACATCTTTGTTGCACACACAGTGCCACTCCCCACAGTGATCGTCTTCAAACAGATGACCTTGTAGTCCTGGGCTAGGAAGATTACAGTATACCTCTATTAGTTTGGATGAAACCAATAACAATAATAATTACTAAAAATGAATTTGTCACTGCAACAGCAAAAAAGTAGATAAAAACTAAATCTGTAAATAACTTCAAAACTTATTTACATCTCTCCATAAATTATTTACAGTTTATAGATCTAATAATTTACAAGTGCTACCATTCACCATATTGCACACCTTGCAAGTACAAACTGGCTTTCCTGCATAGAGTGCTGATGGTGCACTCAACAAAACTGTTGTCACTGAAGTCAGTGTTAACCTGAAATGAACCAGGCCAGACAGATCACAATGTCTGATTTTATTCTTTATTCCAAACCACAGGAACCAACTAATGGGTGTGAAAAGAAGAAAAAGGGAACCTGAAGGGGAGAAGAAGAGAAGCAAGAAATGAATTAGAAATTTTATGAAGTGATTGAAAATAGTAACTGTGACACTTTATTCATGTTAGTGATAAAACCATCTACTTTGACTTGGCAGGGCACCAGATGACTCATATTCTAAGTTGACATATAAAAAAATAAATAAATGTAAATTCAGGTGCAAATTATACAGTAGGGATGTTGAGGCAGTTGCCTGTTTTCACACTGTCCTGTTGGATTCCCTTGCTGAAGAGATGATAATGTGTGCTGAGGCTCAGGTAAACAAAATAAACACATTCTACCTCCCACAAAGTGCCACATATCCTTTACAGTATTTGCAATTTAATTATTACAAGCACTGATTTCAATCAGATTCAAAATCTCACTGTGTGTTAAAAAAATTGTGTCTCCTTTATTTCATGTTATTGCTTTTTAATACCGCACTTTCCATTTTTAAAATGAATGAAAAACATTTTACTGTCAAATATTCACAATATACAATGAATATCCCTTAAATTATTACTTCTTAGGAATATAAAGTATGAGCAATAGGATTCAGAGGGGAAACGGATGGTAAATGACACATGACACAGGAATATTACTCACATTGACATCCTCAGCACCTCAAGTCCAAGCAAATACACACCAAGAAAAAAAAACATTAGGTCCAAACATGAAAGTGTTGTCATCCTTAGATAAAGATAGCTGCAGTGCGGTTCATTAGAGAAGAGAGCAGAGTACGACGAAAACACAAAAAATATCTCCTGGATACGACAAGGGTTTGTGTTTATAAAGGAGATGGACGTTGACATCTCATAGCTGTTCCTTGTGTTTGTAAAGGATAAAGCAAAGGCAAAGCACAGACTGGAGTGATTATTAAAAAAAAAAAAAAAAAAAGGCAGACTGGTATGATGCTTATTATTCAGCAGTATCTTTAATGTGCTCTCATGGGGGAAGAGTCAGACGAGTCAGAGATGTTTAGCTAAAACGTAGAAAAATTGGAATTGTTGTTGCTTTACTTATAACTGAATATACTGGCTGAGCTAGTGTTTCCCACAGTCCCTTGTCACAGTCATCTCAGCACAGGATTAAAGCCCAGGGCTTTTTTCCTATGTTCTCTCATGGTACGTAGGCAATGATGCCTTTGATAGATTATCAAGGTTTATGCTTATTGGATATAGTTAGACTGGAGAGATGTTTTAGTGAGAAAGAACATATATCGACACTAAGACAAAAAGAAACTGCTTCTTTTGTCAATTCATATACCTTGGTATGAAGCATGTGATGGAGGTCCACATATTCTTACTGCATGTTTTTCTTTATAAATTCAAATTTCTGTGTGAAAAGTGGCATATTTATGTCTTAACACATTATTTAACACATCTGGCTACTGGTGTGAAAGTAATCGGAGAGTGTGAAACTAAAGCATCCAAAATACATATCACAAACAAACACTTTTCCACAATGGTTCAGGCCAAAAAAAAATTAGCAAATAATGGAGGTGTGAATGCACCCTTAGTCTGTTGAGCAATGGAGTGTAATGTATCAGTGAACAACTACTAACAAAGCGAGTATCACACAAATAGCTACTGCACATGGATATAATCAAGAAAGGTATTGAAATGCACATGCGGCATGTGGACACCTCATTTCACAGCTATCAAAGGCTGTGCACTACTGTGGGGATGCTGCTAATTCAAAGAAGGCACTTTGATTACTCTGCTCGTTGCCTGGTCAGTTAACCTAGATGCATGTCAAATATGAAACACATTCATAATTATTACTCCTGTTGAGCTGTTACAGCTTTAATAGGTCAGGTACATGTGGAATACATAAACATCCTCAGTGGTTGAACTGGAATAAATAGGCAAGATAATCAGCTGTTTTACATACAGTGCTGTTAGGTCTACCAGGTAATCTGAAATTAAATGTTGATTTTCTACACAGATTTTTTTTTCTTTTTTTCTTTTTGATAATTTCATACAGTTTCAAAGAAAACCTCCTCAGGCACACTGTTCCAGAGAAAAGGGAGCTCTGGCAGCCTCCTCCAGTTTAAAGGATGGAGACAGGGAGAGCTGGAAGGACACTGTTTTAGGATTCTATGCTCAGGCTCATAGGGACTTTAAAGGTCCAGCAGGCTGCTTAGTGCGAGGCCCCGTCCAAGGTTTTTTAGCATTAATGGGTCTTAAAATAAATTCCTAAAGAGATTGATTGATGGGGAAAACATACCATCCTGTTTAAAAGTCTGGCTGCAGTATTTCGCTTGAACTGCAGATAGTCGGGTAGTTGTGATGGTTAAGATGCTGCTCTGATGTAAAGTTATAGATTACCTTTTCCAGATCAGCTAAGGTCTCATTTTTGGCAATGTTTAAAGCTGTAGGTAATAACTGACCCTGAAACTCTAAACTACACTGACAGTCCTGTACTACTGCCAGATTTATAGGTGTGCTACTCTGTGCCTCAGAGAGACATGGTTAAAAATTCCACCTCCTCTATATTTTCCTTTTTAAATAAAGGGGTGCAGACTGGAACATAGTGGAACTGCAGCTTCCTTTCAGCTATTTGCTGAACAGTTCAGACTGTTAAATGGCTGGAGTCTGGATTCACAACCATAAAAGCTGTGTCCTAACTACTCTACATACATAACACCATGTAAAGTAATTTTTAAAAATAACCTTGGTAGAGGCCTGCAAGAGAGGACATAGGGTGTTAAAACTGCAACCTCAGAATCAGAAAACTTTATAATCAATACAACTTTTTCACAGCGGACATTTTCACGTCACAGCAGGAAAGATAAGCGTGATGAAGAAGAATTCACACAAAACATCCAAGGAATCTGTCTCTCACACACATAGACAATATCTTACTTTCAGTTAAAACAGGACAGAAAACAAACATTGGATAGAAGCAACATTTCAAAATAGTTCTAATCTCACTCGCATACTTGACTGTTTGTTCGTCTATGACCCACATCACACAAAATAGTTTCATATTTGCACAAACCTTTATTAGGTCTATACCATAGACTGTAAATAAAGATGGACTTAGCCTCACTTATGTCACCCATAGGTTTGTGAGCGGTCTTGAAGCTGAGTGGGTCATGCTGCCGTCGCCATTTTGCCAGTACTTGACTCCGCTGAACTCGTGCAAGTGTCAAGCCGAGACTTCATGCGGCAGGCATACGCTCACCTGCCTCTCACTCAAAGTGGCACGCCCTAAATTATGCAGAACCTTAAGCCTTGATAAAATGAATAAAAATATAATAAAAACGAGTACGTCATATAAAAATTGACCCCCTGTACAGTTGTCATTGTTTTTTTTGTACCAGGCTGTAAACATGTTTATGTCTGCTGTAAAGTTGGGCATTTTAACATGGGAGTCTAAAGGTGACTGAGCCAGCTTCAAGTGGCTATTCGAAGAAGTGTTTTTGGTACTTCCGTGATGGCTTGTGAATTCTTTTGACTGTGGTAGCCCCTTTTAAGGTCTTTCTTAATAGGTCAATATTCAAACATTATGTGAGTGGCCTAGTCTCCAATCACCAAATGATACCATATAAATACAATTGTGAAAAATTCATGTCCCATTGCATAAAAGTCAGAGGGGAAAAAGCTGTTATTTTTCTTATTTTTTTAATGAAAAGGTTTACATAAGAGTCACAAATGAGACGGGATCTTAAACTAATTAAATATAAACTTAAATGCCAAAGGTTCAAGGTAAAGACCTAATGGTAAATAAATGTCTTTTGGATTCATTTATTTTAGCAATGGAAATACAAAACTATTGTCTGTCACTGGCACAGCTGGTGTGTTGAGCTCTGATTACCTAAGCCGGCCGCACCAGGTGAAGCAAATTTCGGCTAACGAGGCCTTGAGCCGAGTGCATCGGATTTTTTGCAACAAGGTGAAGAAAACCACTCTGTCCACACAAAATAAGGCATCAGTTTTTACAATGAGTGAAAACATTTATTTTTTCTAAAAACAGGTGGAGACTAGGCACAATTTTCATCCCATTGATTTTTCCCCTGTCAAATGCTTTGGGCCATTTTAAGAAAAATAGAACTAACAATCATCTAGTTTTGCTTTTTATAGCGCCTCTGAAAGAAAGCTGCCTTTCATGACACAGACATTGAACAACACAGGACAAAAAGCTGCTGCTGCTGCTTTGACACCACCACTTCTTTAGGTGGGACCAGAAGTGCAACACCCTTGAAAGCTTTAATGTGTCATTTCACAAGACTTAAACAGCATGCAGAGCCAGAACTCCCAACCCAAGCTGCAAAGTGGAGACTGTGACTTTTGAGACTGAGAATCACTTTGGTGGTTTAGTTGGCTTGCACTAAGAAAGCTGAAACTTAATGTTAACACTGAGCAATGCTTGTTTATTTTGCACATGTCCAGTCAGATTGCTGAAAGAATCTAACTGGTACAAGAAGGAAGTAAAAACTGAAATCTGATTCTGATCCAGCCATCACAAATGAACTTTACTAGCTCACACAATGTGACGAAAATCTTCCATGGTAACAGCTGGTGAGCGAGAAAAGTTAATACCAACTTCCTGGGTAGACATGATTGTTGCTATATCAGTCAGGTTCTGCTGTTAAATGGAATGTGAGAGTACAAACACTGACAAGACTTTATTTCCTTGTTCAAGGATGTTTCAACAGGACACAGTGCTGTTGATGTTTCATTTCCTCAGGTGTCCTTCAACAAAACATCCTTTACCTAAAAAAGTACATCTGGTCTTCGCAGTGCCTACATGTAGTATTATGTTCTCAGAGGAACACTACTATATGAAACTCACTAAGTAAATAAAAAAGAATTGGTGCAGCACGATATCTGAGTAATATACTGCTCGTATTTTCAAATATTTTATTACGATTATCATGGGCATCATAATTTTAAATGTTCGCATGCCACTACATGTCTGCATGCCTAAGTCAGGCCCTGCGTGACCCCCGGCATCACTCCACTGCTCCTCCATCTGCTTTCTGCCTTTCTGATGGAGCATCGTGCCAGGGGAGGCCTTCTGCAGCACGGACCCACCCAGCCCGGACCCACGGTGCACCAGACAGGCAGCCCCTGTTAGCCGCGGTGACAAAAGACTCTGTTGGGTTTGTGTTTAATGAGGCACTACTGTGTATTCATTAAATAATAACAGCCATATGGTTGTCATCGCTGAACATGCCTCCCCACTTTGCTAGAAAGTTCGGCAGCATATCCAAGGGAGGACAATTAGCATGGTTATATGCAGTGCACTGAAGTGGGTGGGAGTTGCTTTCTTATATTTTTTTTATGAATTTTATGAAAAAGCACATTGTGTTGCATTATTATTTTTCATGTATCACTTTTTACTCTTCATTTTTCCTGTTAAAGTAATAGGAACTAAACTCCAGTAGTGGAAAGCCACTCCAATGTTGACTCTGTAGACTGTGTCTACCACATCTGTTCTTCTACTGAAGTTAGCACGCTAACCAGTTAGCCCTGGTTCATCTCATCACTTTCTGATCACGACTCACTGTAGCCTCCGATGTGCCCTGAAGACATAGCGCTGCTCAGAGAGTGTATTATAACCTCTCGTCTTATAAGCGCTGAATGGCTGAAGCTGTGTGTCAAGCAACAATCACCACCACCCACTCCCGGCAAGAAATCAAGTTCCGTGGCAGAGAAAACTTACAAATAGCCCCTTTAAGCATGTGATGTTATGTGAATCCGTTTATTTGTCTGTGCTAGCAATAGTCTATTTTCTTTAGCAAGAACCAATATGTTTAGTTTTCACTGTGAGTGTCAGCTCTGGAAAAGGAATAGAGTGTCCAACAAGCTGGACCAATATAATATAATGTAATTCTAAAAGTGTTACATTTACTAATACATGTACTGATCATCAACACTACCAATGACTGAGTTCTGATCCCAATCCAACTCTCTGCAGACTTAGCGACATCAGCTGTTTATCTCAACAGTAACAGCAGTAAGTAGAAATGCACATTAATCTGCATTTCCAATTTTCTGGAAATTTAGTTAAACTGCTCTACATTTGGATGGAAACCTGCCTACTGCTACTTTACATTTATGGGAATGTTGGTGTTCAGATTGAAACATTTGGTGCAAAGCAAAAATGTTTTCATAAATACTCATCTCAGCAAGGTTTGAGTCACAAAACCTTAGATGCAGAGAATGAGCCAGGTGTCTGCTCCACAGAGAGGGTGTAGTATATTCTGCCATTACACCTCCCCGTGTGTCTCAGGCCATAAAACATCTCCCTATTAGCATCCCAGACACTTAGCTGAGGAACAGCTTCTTTCTTTATATGCAGGCTCAGGCAAATGATCATTTCCATTACAATCATTTGGGTGAAAATATGCAGCAGACACAAACATGACATTAATTTTAATGCGGTGCCACAGCTCTGTTCAATTACATTCCATAAAATATTCACAGGGAATCTCACTATGATTTAGGTAAAGGGGGTATAGCGCAGCTGGAACTTCATGGGTGTGCTAACGTACAAGATAATATATGAGTGCGTAGGTATTTCTCATGGCAGGGACTCTGTGTGGTGTAAGTAAAGTCACGGATTTTAGCTGCTCCACTGGTTTTCATTCAGGAACAGATTTAAAGCACCCTCGTAGATAACATAGTGTAACATCTGGAACTGTGACTTTGATATGGAAGGACAACATCTCCATCAAAAAAAAGAAGAAACAAAAAAACTATCTACCGAATATCTTTTTTGTTATTTTTGGAATTTAACCTTCACTGGTGGTCCTGAACAACTCTTTAGCAAAAGACCTAGCCTATGTTCCTAATATTATAGACCACTTTTTAATAATGAGTGGAGCAGGTTTCAGTCATGATGTAATAACAATGCCATTAAACCGAAAAAGAAAGAGGTGCCAGGTAAAGAGATAAAACGGGAGCCGAGGATAGATATCGTCAGACCTCCTG
Source organism: Seriola aureovittata (assembly GCF_021018895.1). Lineage (NCBI taxonomy): Eukaryota > Metazoa > Chordata > Actinopteri > Carangiformes > Carangidae > Seriola > Seriola aureovittata. The sequence continues at coordinate 16,916,747 of NC_079369.1, read as the reverse complement.
CCACCACTCCTGCAAATAGAGCCGCTGAGGCCACCATACCCGTAATAAAGTGCACTTTCACTACACCTGGATGATCCAAGCTTGCCAGCCCAGGCATGTGAAATGCCCTCACATAGTCAGTGAGCAAGACTCCTGTTTCGACAGGAGCCTGCCACATGCTCTATCAGTGTAACAAACAAACAGCTGGTGTGAGCATCTGACAGCATCTCTCAGCAGCCACACCACTGAGCTGAAAATCTATATTTAAAAGTGTCATTTACATGGCATACACTATCACAAATATATGATATGTATTAGTAGCTAGACAGTGATGAAGGTCTGTTCTTCAAGCTCAAGTCCATCTGTGAATATGGCCTTAAGCTGCATGAAATATGGTCACAAAATGAATAATGGCTAGAAGTGTTTTTTGCAGAACATTGTGATGTCACAGTGAAGTTGATCTTTGACCATTTGGATATAAAATGTCTTCACTTCTTCATTTTATCATATTAGAAAATTGTGTGAAGTTTTATCATAATTAGCGCATGAATTCTTAAGTTATTGCCAAAAAAGTTTTTTTTTGTGGTGACAGTGACCTTGATATTTGGCCTTTGACTTTTGGCCACCAAATTCCTTTCAATTCATCCCTGAGCCCAAGTGAACGTTTGTACCACATTTGAAGAAATTCTCTCAAGGATTTACTGAGATATCGCGTTCTCGAGAATGGGATGGACAGATAACCCGCAAACATGATGCCTCTGGCCAAAGCTGTCGCCATTGCGGAGGCATAATAAGAATCAGGAGGAAAGGCATTTATCTGAGAGGATCACTGATTAACATTTTTCTGTATTTTCAAAAGAGTTTAACAGATTTCTCTTTTTGACCTGTCAACCACCACAACATAAAAACAAAAGTTAAATGGAGCCGAGAGAGAAGACAAAGGTTTGTTCTCCAATGACAAACACCTCATAAAGTCTGTTTTCTCAATGGGCTGACTCATACATTTCAATTGTGGGAAGAACCTCAGCGGCCAAAACAAGTGTTGTATGTGTTTAGTGTTCTCACACAAACTGCCTTGACTTTCTCTTGCCACTGGCATTTTACAGCTCAGACCAACTCAACATCATTATTGCACCAATTATTCATTTGGACATTCAAAGTCAGTGTTTATTTTGCGCATGGGAATATAAATAAGAAATCTAACATTATAATGTTCTTTTGTGTTTTGCAGAGAGTGGATGTCATTAAGCTGAATATGATGCTATAAGAAACTATAATAAATGCATTCACAAAAGTGTGTATGCTATGATGATAATGTGTATTGCAGTAAATGCTGTTTATAGTGGACTGCAACTTAAGAAAACACATGACAACTCCCCCTGGAAAAAAAACATAGAATTCACATTTGAAATTTCCACAAAAATCATACATTACATTTCTGCGTTCAACCTCCCGACCCCTCAGATCTGATGACCAATCACTGCTCTCCATTTCATGCACCCAGTTAACATCTGAAGATGATCAATCATTTCTTATTGTTGTCCACAACATTAAAACAGGTAACTGGATCATTCCTGTGCTTTAATTTGATTGTAAACAAATAATCCCATAATTGAATCTCTCTGTAAAGCAATTAAGTAGTAAATGTGTTCTAGAAATAAATTGACTTGACTTGACATACATGTCTTCTGTTAAATATACAAAACTGTTACTGAGGCTAGATGTGATGTTTATTCTCATGATTCTGATGAACACTGATAACCTGTCACCAATCCAGCAACTACTCTGGGTAGAACTAATATCATTTACTCTGTCCTGACCATGCTTGTGATCTAAACAGTGGTTTCCTACATTTCCCATGATGCCTTTATGCAGAGACCTTCAGTCTGTGTTGCTACTGAACCAGCACACAAAGTGTAATCCAAGTTTTAAAAGTCTGAGGCAACACACTTTACGGAATTCAACAAGAAACACTTGATGATGACGAGTCTGTGTTGGCCTCCAGTCGCATAATAAAAGGTCACATAAACAACCGCTGGAATGTTTCTCTCAGCCAAGACACCACGTCTCAACAAATGTAACAAATTCATATGGACTGACGCACAATGGTCAGGTGATGTGGATAATAACATAAAACACATGTGATGCGACTGGTCACCTGAAACTCCCTGGTCACGATTTTGATGTTATGGGTCCTTGAGCTGCGTAAAGCTGAATAGGCGATCTTTTCTGTCTGAGAACCATAGTTATAGAACGTATGTAACCAGTTTCTTTACAAGAATGGGTTTTTCAAGGGTTGCTTTGCAGAACAGAATGTTGAATTCCATCGGCTCCTTTGTGTTCATAGAGTTAAAATTATGAGCAAACAATCCTTGACAATAACTGTGCTGTAAATAATATTTATAACTAAAAAGTCTATCAAACTCAACAAAGGTGTCAAAGGAAAAGCACATGTATTATATCCAGCAGCTGTACTGCTATTGAAAAAAAAGAAAAAAACACAATGTGACATCGCATACACATGGTGCTCTACAGGGATCCCTCAATGCTGATGCTGAGGAGCTGAAAATAAAACTTCCTGTCCATCTGACAAACTGTCACCTATACCAATTTTAAGTATAAATCATCTTATTCTGTATATAACGGTGTAAGGGTGAATGGCTCTGCTCACCAGATGGACTGTAATGTCAGCTAAATCTGCCAGTTCCCCACAGCCCACCTGGGACAAACCTCCTTTATCACTATTAGAAAGTGTCCACTTCCTGCTAAAAACAGACTTCCTGTTAGTGTTAGCATCCATGCCAGAGCTCAGCATTCTTATAGTGAAGTAAAAAACAAAAAAAAACAAAAACAAAACAATGAACGAGCAAAAAAACACAATTTCCTGTCTCCCCATTTATTAAACAGGCTAGATATTGTTCTGTTTACTGTTGTTGGCCTCTTTTTTCTTTCTAGGAAACAGTGTTTAGTTATCTCTTTTATATTAATTGGTTTATTTTAAGTAACTAAGTCAGTGCAGCTCCCTGGACATCCTGGCTGTAAGCTCTCTCTTTGTCTGCTGTCCTTGAGTTTTCTGTACAATACAGGTTGATTGAGATTCCTTTTTCTCAACACAACCTTGGCTTATAAAACACTTGGGTGTTTTTTGCACCTGCTCCCCAAAAACCTGGAATGTTTCATACAAAACTGGCTATGGCAAATTCCAGAAATGTAACTGTCAAATGTTATCATATCTCATACTGCCATCTTCACATCTTTCTCATGGCCAAACTTGTATACTGTTACAGGAGGAGGTAATGCTGTGACGCACAGCAGCTCCTGACATCTACAGGCTCAGATGAAAGTCTGTCTTTCAACAGGGCCGACAGCCAAATCACGGCATTATGCCGAATGCCTCTTCAACACCAGTCCATCTCGTTCCCAACAAGAGGCGGCTCAGAGGGCACAGCAGGTAGCCAGGCCAAGGGGCACTGGCAAGGTCCAAAGGCCAGGTCATATCATGTGTACTCAGACCCTGAGACAGGCCTCCCAACACTATGTGCAGCCAAGCATGTTTGTTTACTCACGCAGGTCATCGTATCAGTGCCTGGCCTGCATGGCACTTTGCATAGTCAGAACAAATCATGACACATTATGTATCCCAAACAAAAGCATGACTAAATGATGTATTCTGAATCCCAAGACAACCAATTATCTTTGCTGTGACATGTTATAAACTGCAGAATAAAGAATATCAGGACCCAAACTGTGACCATCATATTATTGAATATAATAGATTTTTTTTTTCTTTAGATTAGATTAGACCCCAATATTATATTTCTCTAAAATGTGTCATCACAGGGTGTCATCCAACAGGAAATTAAACAGAAACGCCCCTGAAACAGAACACAGGAGAGACAGGTGCAGCAAATTAGATTGTACTGTAAATTTCAAATAATTGTGCAAGCTATACTAGATTCCGTTTTTTTTTTTTTTTTAAGTCCCATGAAGATCATATAAATGACAAAATCACCAGAAATCACAACCTCAAAAATGACTGTTGCTTAACATTTATATCTAGTACCAACATGCAGTGCCAATGCAGGAAGCTATGTAACAGATCTGCAGTTAACAATGTTTTTATCATTTACAACTGTGATCTAACCCTAACCTTCTCTATGTGTTTGTGTTGCATAACCCTTACCATGCATTAATCATAGTAGCCATAAGCAGAGTCTTTCCCTGAGTTTAACCGTAATGGTGTCACATCACAGGGAGGAAGGTAAACTGAGTACAGTCATATAAGGAAAATGAATAATTCACTGTGACAGGGATGTGAAGTGAAAAACGTACCTGTGAAAGCAAGTTTTGGCGATGTCTTTGGACCAAAGTAGCGCACGCACTTAAAATTTCCTAAGGTCAAAGAGGATGAGCTGAGCACAAATCACATATGAGGCTTCATATTTAAAGTGTTTCAATTGTCCCTCTGTTCCAACTGCACTATTATTTGTTTATACATCTAAGGAATTTCATGACCACCAAGTCTTATCACTGAACAAGCTTCTAACAGGTCATGACATTAAGCGCTACATGCTTTCAGAAAATGTGGAAATTGTGCCAGACTGTTGTGGTAAAGAGGGAGCTGAGCTGGGACGCAAGGCTTTCCATCTACCAGATGATCTTCGTTCTGACCCTAACCTATGATCGTTTGCTTTGGGTAGTGATCGAAAGAATGACATCACTGATACAAGTGGCTGAAACGTGCTTCCTCCACAAAGCGGCTGAGCTCAGTCTTGGGCCAGGAACGAAATGACTGCACGGCGTACGTGACGCGGTGCAGAACGTCTCGGTTTTCATTTCGTCTCCCCTTTTAATGCGTTAGAGGACCACACTGCCTGTGCAACAGCAAATGAGACATGCATCTTACACCTTATGGCTGCATCACATGATCTACAGTTTTGGCACCCTGCCTATTTTTCTCACATGACGTGCACAGCTTCAGGCAAAAAGACAGGAAAAAGACCTATTGATAGCAATATTGACATCATACCAGCAACATTACATAAAATTGACACCTTCCACATTAGTTGTCTTAAGTTTAGGCTGAATTCATGTCACAGACATGAAAAATTATAAATATATTTTTTAGATCCATGTAGAGACAGTGACATTTTAGTGACATTTTCTGTCAAAAATAAATAGGAAATTAATCCGACACTGGAGTAACCTGCAAACTGTATGTAGGAAGATACAGCTGACAGTAGCAGAGATGTAGCGGAGACGCAGCCAGTGTGAACAAACACACATGCGTGCAAGCTGCGACAATTCAGCGGCGTAGCTACCACGCACACGCAACATAAGCAGTCTGTTCCCACGGGTTAAAGATAGGGTAAGGATTTCTCACATCCAGTGGGAGCTCAGAGTAGAGCCGCTGCTCCTTCGCATTGAAAGGAAGCAGTTTTCCAGTGGACATCTCCCAGGCCTGTCCGACTGATAGGAGTGCTGGAGAGATTATATATTTCATCTCGCCTGGGAATGCCTCAGGATCCCCAAAGAGGACCAGGAACATATTGCTGGAGAGAGGGAAGTCTGGACTACTTTGTCTGACCTGCTGCCACCTTGACCCGACCTCAGTTGAGCGGAAGAAAACGATGGATGGAAAAAAATGTGAGGCCTTACCTGATATTCAGGTGAGCTTGACTGGCACTTAACTGTGTGGGGTCAGACCAGCCAGCTCCAGTCCTACTCTAATGCCAACAACTGTGCACTAAGCTCAGTGCTGGTCTCAGTTCAACAAACACAGACAGAAACTAAACCAAAACACTTCAAGGATAAGGGTAATCATTCATTGTCCATTCTAGTCTCATTGGAAAAATTGCACATTTGTGATCATCTGCGAAACACCTGCCCTCTTGCTGGCTGCTCTTTAGAAGCCTGGCAACTAATCAAAAGTGACAAATTACAACCTGTGACTGGGGAAGTAAAAGGAAATGCAATGTTATTGATCATATTTGAGGATTTTGCATTGTATTATTCAAAATTGATGTTCTGCTCTGGCAATAGCTTTATTAAATAGAGCACATGTGCCATAGAGCCCTTCAGCGTTGAGTGTATGTTTTATATTTAATTGAAATAAGTCTATCGCTATTCAGAAATCCTTTTTTTTAATATATTTTCTAGAACTGTATAAGCTAGTACATCAAATGACTGAAAAAAAATTTTTGCAGAGAACTTTTCTTCTGTACAAAGAAAGAACAAGAAGAAACTGGGCTACATCTAAACCAGCTTTTCATTTTGTAAGTGGAGCAATCACAGACAGGTGCAGTAACTACACAGTATCGCCTCAGCATAACCAAACAGGCTGAAACAGCGAAATAAAAACCAGCTAAAAAAACCCAGCCTAACACATGTTACAGCCCCTGCATAATGGACAATAACCACAAAGGAAATATTTATACTGGCCTGACAGGGAGAATTTGGAATTCTCCATGAGAGGGATCCCAGAGGACACCTTATAGCGGCCTTTCAGCATGTTGACAGATATCACAACAGACAAGGTGCCCGCTGAAGGGCTCCTCTCCTTGGGACTGTAAATACTCACTTAGGACTTTCCTTAAACCCTGCTGCCGAGTATCTGTATTTGACATGATCTAATATTTGCAAAAAATTTGCAAGAACAGTGCAACACAAGTCCATGGCAACACATTTATTTTAGTGTGTGTGACATCACAAACTGCTTTACATGAATGAAAGGTTCTCTTGTACCTGTTTTGGAATACCTTTTACAGTACTCATTGAGATCATGGTGCCAGCTCCTAATCCAGGACATCTGTGGAACTAGACTGATTACCTGCATGAGTCCTAAAATAGGAATCCCCAGAAGAGGAGGGATGGTATTTAAATCTATAAACATTACAATGTCTTATCTGCCCAGTGAGCAGTAACGTCTTTTATGTATTTTGGATAGATTAAGTGAAACTAAATACTGAACTACAGTTTTGATTAGTGCAGTACTTTTTGTGTAATCCTGCTGAAAAATAAACAGATAGAGGGGAAAAAACATAGACCTCCTTGGTTGAGGTAATAATAATGATAAGACTAATAATAACAATTGTAGCAGTGGGTGGCTGGCAGTCACAGTTCTGGACTCTACATTGCCACAAAATGCCAAGTGCCATTAAGATTTAAAGGTGTAAGCAGACTACAATAGTTTTTTTGTTTGTTTGTTTGTTTGTTTTTTGTTTAGTTTTTTTCATCAATGTTGAAAGTAAAACTAAACTTTTAATGAACACTGTTTTAGTTTTTAACTGAACTGATTTGTGGAAACAGGGGTTGATCGTCAGAATGTTGTGTAACTTGACTTGCTTGACATATAGCAGGGACTTGACTTTCTTGATTCTCACCACAGTACCTTAGGACTTGAAGGTTAAGACTTGATAGTTGCTTGTGACCTGTGATGTATACGTGTACTTTCCCAGCAGCAGAAGTGGGGCTTAGGGGATAAAAAGTGTATCTCCAACAGCAGAAACCATGTTTCGCTACCGGCAGTCAATGATAGGGTTTTTATACCATGAAGATTAGCAATGACCTTTCTCTAATGAAGCAGTTTTAGTTGATTAAATTGTCCATGCCAAGGAGTTGATAAATTAGAAACACTCATACAGGAGAAAGTTGTCTTCGGACCAATCACCCAAACAACTGGAAATTTCTTGATGAAGTGTTTGTGCTGATGGCAGTTGTAATGACAATTGCCACATTTTAATTTTGATGGGATCTCTTAAGGACGGGTCCCTACACTGAAACAATGGTGAATGGATGAATGAAGAAAATTAACATGATGGATGCAAAAATATGAATATGAATAATGGCGTGGTGGCAGGAACAGTAAGTTTGATTGGGCAAGACACTGAATAAAAAAAATATGAGCTGCTCTTCCCCCGTCAAAGTCAGTTATCATGAAGGTGAGCAGAACACCTCGTTCACTCAGACTCTGTCGTGGCAGGAAAGAGAGAGTGAGTACTTCAGCACAGTTAGTTTTACATCAAAATCCAGCAGCTACTCGCTTTATTTTCATGGTTGTTGCAGACAGCCCCACTGTAAATGTCAAGCCAATTCACAGATGTCAAGTTTCATCCAGTCATGCAGTCTGGAGCACAATATAATTGACAAGATGTGGACATCACATTTTGCAATGACTGAAATGTTGACATGTGCATTTGAGGAATATTTGTAGGATTATTTGTGGATAACTTTTGGATATCTTTTATTTATACCCTACACTGCTGTAGGTTGGATAAAATGATGATGACTTCTATGTAGATAGCGTTTTCATTAGTTTTCTCCTGATCCCATACCTCTGAACATATAATGTTTACATGCCAGATGTTTCACATGGTCACATCTGCATAGACCATATGTACTGACTTCCCAGGAGTGATAATGAGTTATATTATTGGACTAAGTGTGAAATCACTTCTTGTACTTGTCCTTGTGCATCTGCTGTACATACATCTGGTGAAATGATGGCTTATCCACAAGTTTTTACTTCTTTTTAGAGAAGACAGAATTATATGCAACAGACACCTGAAACTCACTAGTACCAACTGGGCTAATCTATGGGGTGTCATTTTGTCAGTTAGTGGATTTAATCAGTGTCCTTGTGTGCTTCAGCCTTGCTTTATGATTTACGCTGCAGGAGCATTTTTACATAAAATTTTGATTAGTGCAGCTGCAAGACAGCTAATGACTTTAACAATGTTTTGGACTTAAATTTGTCATTTTGAGACACACTTCTTTAAATTGTTGTATATTTGCAGTCGGCTCCCTTCAAGAAATCACCTCTCTATCCTATAAAAAAAAAAAAAAAGAAATCTGTTTCTTAGCCAACTGGACATCTGTCTTTCCCTGTCTTTTTTACTTCTTCTATCCAGCCATCCATTCATGCCTGCTCTTCCATTTCACATCTCACCCACCTCCCATCCACCACCCTTTTCTGTTCCCTCCTTTTAGTCATCCATCTGTGACAACCTACACCTCCCTCACAAGTTTGTCCATTTGTTGCTCTCTCCCTCACAGCCCAGACATACACCACCACTCGTCCATTTCGTACGTCTACCTGTTTGTCTGTTCATCCTACACACACTCGCCTCTTCCCTGACACCTCTCCATTGTCACTCTCCTGCACAGCACTTATTTTGTCTTCCCACATTGTGGGTGGTATCAAATGTTTGTGTTACAGCTATGAATGCATTTGTAATTTTCCCCTCAGTAGGTAAAACCAGTCAACCCCTGATAATTTTCACATGTACTCCTTTTCAAAATGGAGGGATTATTATTAATTTGGTTGCTGTCTATAATATCTCAACCATTACTTCTTGCTACCATGTTGCCAGTGTGTAAAAGTACCAGTTTAAAATACAGATGTCTCTGGGACTTTGTGGGATTCCCATCACGGTCACAACATATATGAATCCTATGCAATGCCAGCTAACTATGGAAGCTGCCTTATTCTCAGAGTAGATACATAACAGTGAATATTAATTCTCTCTCTCTCTCTCTCTCTCTCTGGCTGAGGGGTTAGATGTCACTTTATAGAGTCTGCACAGTTAGAAAATATCCTGTGTAATTATGCGAAAAATCAATTATTCACATTTTATGCAATAAAACTGTGTCAGTGATGATTTAGTGAAGATAATCACTGAAATTTTCTCTTAAGAAACATTTTTTCTGTTTTTCTCCGCTTCCTTTGGCTGTTTAGATAAAAATCCACATAAATACTGGCAACAGACAGATACATGCAAAGGTAATTTGTCTACTCTGAAGGGAAATTATATATGTCATAGCATTTGACCGGAGATAAAAAAAAAAAACAGTATAGTATAAACTAAAGACAAAATAAGATGTAAACTTGAAAACATGTAAAACAACCTACTCATGCATCAGTACACAGATAAAAATATCCTTCTTGATCCACTTGAAAAAATAAGGAAACTTCTTGCATCAGATTATGTAATCTCACATTTTTAAATTAGCAATTGAGTAGTTCTTATACTGTAAAGATCAATTCAAACAGTCATTTACTTTAGAGGGTTCATTCCCTGGGAAGCATGAGTACATTATCCAAATAACGTGGCAATCCATCCCTTGCATAAAGTAGTGTACAATTCAGTAAGCCATCAGATAGCCAAGATTGCCCAGGATTATCTCATACAGACATGCCTTTGATCTTATTGAAAGGCATGTCTGTATGAGACAATCCTGGGTGTATGTCCTTTACTTGCAGTCCTTGATTAACTCCATCTTTTCAATAAGGTAGAGACTGAGGCCTCTGTTCACAACTTCTCTTTGGAGCTCAATGGTCCTACAAAAATATGAAATATGAGAACGTGTGAAGTACTGATATTCTGCTACATAAAACAAACTGCTACACTGTTGTAAATACATGTCTCATTTAACCTGTCAAGGCTCCTCCCTTCCTCCTTCCAGGCTCAAAAGTTTGGGTGTGTATCGGTCCAACTTCCCCAGGAATGTGAACTGTAGTGGCTTCAGTGTGATCCTGAGGAATTCCTCCTTGATCTGAGAGAAAGACCAAGAGTGAGATGGAGAAAGATCACAAGATACGGAAAGAAAACAATTACAGAGACATAGGGCAAGAGAAACAGAACAAGAGGTAGAACATTTCAACTTAAAACTACACTGAAAGCGACATTTTCGTCGTACCGCTGCACTGGATGCATCAGTTCAGTCAAGCACATGGTTTGTGCTTAGTTTAATTAGCTCCTTGGTTTCAGCATATGCTACACTGGCTAGTGAGCGCTTCCTCTAACAAGGGAGTTAACGAGTGCACCCTTAACGCTAAGGTTTGAACGGAAAGAAGTGTGACTTTCACTTGGTAAAAGTATAACATAGGTTACAGAACAATGGCAGTGATACTGTCAAACAAGGCAATAATGATGAATTCAAAATAGAGAAATTCAATTTGAAAGTTTGCCACTAAGAGCCTTTATTGGATAGGACACAATTAAAATGTTAAGCATACCTGGGAAAGCTAAAACAGAACAGGCCATCAAGCTTTGAGTTCAATCACTTCGACACAGTGATTTCTTGTACCATCAGAGAAGCTCCACTCTCTCCTTTTCAAGGGCTGCATCAGTTTCACCTGGAGGATGAGATGGGAAGTAATTCACCGTTGATATCTTTGCCTTTTCAAGTTTTTGCTGGAGTTCTATCTGCAGCTGATTTTTTTCTTCAGTTTAAATTTAGCTCTAGTAGTCCACCTTTGCTCTGCAATTGCCAAGCTTGTACTTCAGGCTTTTGTGCCAACCATATAAACAATTGAGGAATACTGGGTCCCCCAAACGTGGGTGCTTCATAGCCAGGGCCTCAGCAACTAGCTTCCTTTGTGCTTGTGAAGGATCAGCAGCGAGTCCAAAATGCTCTCTGCTAGTTTGTTCAGAATGTCGGATTTTACTTCAGGATTGCTGACTGGGGGTCTGTCCCTTCTTTAAGCTTCATTTGCAGCTAGTAGAAAGAGCCCAGTATCAAGGGAGAAGGTAGGTATCTCAAACTGAGCTGACCAAGACAAAGAACAAAGGGAGGAGGTACTCTCTGGAGAAGACAGAATTATGGTATCACGGGATACAGTGGAACTGGAACCAACATCTTCCTCAGCACAAATGCTATCGAAGCTCAAATGTTAATGTGATCATTGGTTCATTAAAAAAACACGTTAATAGTGTCTTTGTCCTTTATTTCATTCGATTCGAGGAGAGTAAAACACTGATCATCACAATCTTGGTCCTGGAACTGCATACTTAAATCTTCAATTGCAAAATATCTCTTGATGACTCTCCAACAAACCTTTGCTGCTTCAAACCATGTTGTTTGCTGGTGTTAGTCCGCTCCTGTTCATTTGGCGTAGCACACACCTGTAAGTGCTCACAATGGGGAAGGAGCGGACTTGTCAAACAACTATCAAATACTACTATATGGGTATGAACCAAACAAACACTTTAAACAATAGGAATTGGATATCTGGGAACTGTGATGGTATAATAGCAACTGATTTATTTTTTAAAGAAAAACAGCCAATGGGGACACTCACATTCAGCTGGCCAACCAATGGTACAAATTGATCACCCAATCGGTCATGGACATTCGCGTTTCTAGGGCTGGTCACACTGTTGCGGTCCAGCAGACCACTCGGTAGTAATAAATGAATCAGGAACAACTGAAAACATGTCAATATATTATCTTTAACTACCTAATCTTGCATGGGAATGTGATGCACTGCAACAGTGTATGCTGCAGGATGGTAGAAGTCTGTTAATTCCTATTGCTCGAGGACTGTCACTTGTCTTCTGGATTCCAATTCAAACGCCCTGAAATGCTCACTGTACCATGATTGTAGACACTCTATTGGCTACTTGAATACATGTCTCTTCAGGAAATTTTCTTTGCAACGCTTGCTCTATGTTTTCTTTGAGGACATTTACAGGCACCATGGACAGAGGGCAGGTTTGAGTATGTTTGTGCCATGCAGATGGTAAGCCAGCATGAACTGATGCTTCACAGCAAGAGACAATAAAGTGTTGCAAAAACAGCTGGTATGTCAAATGACGCTTCAAAGCGCATCATCCAAATAGCTACAAGCGGCCAGAAAGCCTTGATTAGTTGGAGATAATGGCCAAGGAAATGGTGCTTTGGCAGAAGTTTTACCTTTGGGAAAACCTGCATTTATCTATGCTTGTGTCCTAACATCTTGGTGTCAAGGTATCTAATTGTGTCATTTGCGTGTGAAATTGAGAAGCCACTAGTTCAACAATGTCCTTAAGGTCCATTAGAAGAATCCATGCTGGTTCACTCTCTGGCACTTTGAAACCAATGATAAGAGAGATGAGATACAATAAGCTCCAAATTTCATGAGCATTTCATGAGAGTTCAGCAAGACACGCCACAGCCTGGGGTGTCAGCTTTGTCAGTCCACTTGTAGGGAAATTGTCTGTTTAGATCATTGAGTATTTTTTCTTTATCAAAACACCGAGGCACAATGCTAACTCCAGATGTACTATTCCCTCGAACAGGTCATGGAGCAAATCTGACACCATGATACCCTGACAAAACATAAAAATGTTTTAATTTATTAGTTAAAGCAAACTGCCTTTTCACAACGAAGCAGTGAGTGAGAGTGGGACTTTGTAAAGCTCTACATGAAGACAATATTTCTACTTCTTGCTGTGAAGGATCCAGTTCTTACTTCTTTTTCTGGAAACTCGGAGAGCCCTCCCAAACAAAAAAGTCTAAAAAGCCACTGACTGAATGGGCACCTTAATTGTCATCGACTATGCAAACTATTGTTCCTTTGATTTTCTTTCCAAACACAGAAATGAAGAGCTCTTCCTCTTCCCACTGGACAAGGTCAGTGGCAGTGGCTCAAACACTGCCTCATAACCATACTTTACATCTGCAGCCTTGCAAAGCACAGTTAAATAAATTGATTTTAGTGTAGCATAAAACTTTGGTGGAACATTTACCAATACCCAGTACACTGCAGGCATCTTATGCTGTTTTCAGGATGTTCTCAGGGGATTACAAACCTCAAAATCATCAATGTACAGAAGGAGAGAACTAATTATTTCTTCAGTGGATAAAGTGCATTTTCTTTAAAATGTGTTCCATCATGAAATTACTCATACCGACCGTCATGTGTGTTGTATGAAGAGTTGAAAGATCTCCCCTGGATATCTTTTAGGCTTGATATATCTGACAACACCTGCAGAATGGGAAGATATTGTAAGGTGCAACCACATAAAATTTCCTCTTAAAAGAATTCCTGTCTTTTGTAACGTGGCAAGAGTTCCTTCGGTCAAATGTTTGAGTAAATCAAAGACAACTATAGGTCATCAAGCACAAAGTCACGTTTCCTTAAACATGAGTTCACAGTATTTCTTATGTCAGGACCTGACGCTGAAGAGGATATAAACTGGAGCACTACTACTTCAGTAGTGCATTTTGCTTGACACATTATAAATACTTTCAAATGTTTTCTACTGTCTATTGCAGTTGAACAGCTTAAACATGTATTGCTTTAGCTAAAGCCCATGCTTGTGGGTAGTGTTATGGGTTCTTTGAAGTATTTTACACTGAGTTAATTGAGTTTTGGAGTTAAATGTCATGGAGTATGTGTTATTGCATATGTTTGGCAAATTAAAATCCGTTGGAAAGTTATTTATACTTCTGGGTCCATTTGTCTGTGGGGATTGATAGTGTACTATTGCTGGATGCCAGGAGTTTGTATATTTTGAGATAATATTTTTTTTTTAGGTTTAAGTTATTGTAACTTTACATGGGTGGGAGGGCTGTGGCTGTTAAAATCTCTGATGTTAATATTTTTCTTTATGATTTCTCTTCTCTCTCTGAATATGCTGGAAGTGGCTGTGATATGTTATATTCTTTTTGGATATGGTCATAGGCCACCATTGAGTAGCTGTCCCAGGCTGGTTACTCCTCTCCCAATCAAGGCTGAAAAAGAAATGGGTTTCTCATTGATTAAAAACATAGGATTGAGAAGATGGTGAGGTGTCACTGTTTTTGTAGCAGATATGAGCTTTTATGGATCTATCTATCAATCTATCTATAATCTATCCATAAATGGGAAATATTTGATGCTCAGTTCTTGAGTAACACTATTTTCGATTTCTAGCCATGGTGAACTTCATTTGTCCAGTGATGGATGTACAGTAATTGATGTGAAAGGAAGTAAAAGAAGAGTTTTGGAGTCCTCTATCTATTAGTTTTGGAGGGTACACAGTTTATTTTGTGTGTGTGTTTGTTTGTTTGTTTGTTTGTTTGTTTGTTTGTTTGTATTCCAGTGGAATTTACTGTAAATCAGGTTGGTGGTGTGCAGGGGTCATTCAGGAATTGATTAATGTAGAAGTAAGGTAGAGTTAAGGATGCATGGAGGCTGCCACAAAACTGGGAGAACAAATGTAGAAAATAGCATAAATGTTAATGCATTACTTCACTGGTGTCTATGTTCTTCAATTTTAAAAGTATGTTTTAATGTGAAAGATCGTGCTGCTTGATCCACCTCCATAGGGGGCAGCATTTCACCACTTCACCCCTGTCCAGTTAATCATGTTGTTCTGTTCCCGATGTTTCCCCCTTATAATTTATTATTTACGTATATGTGCATTTATTGTTGATATCACTGAAACAAATAGTAACATTTAATTACTCAAGTACTTGAGTAATTAAATGTTACTAACCAGTCTAAAAGAAAAGTCTCATCTCTTTACTCGCCCGGAGCTTTCTCCCGCAGTGGAAAAACACACCCGCATTCACCCATGTTTTGCTTCTTTGCCATTGAACGTGGTTTCTTGTCGGTGCCATCCTTCAGGATGGAGATAAGGATCGTTTTCAGGTTTTTTTTGCACCTTTAAACCGCAATGTGGGTGTGTTATATTGTGAATGCATAAGAATTTAGACACAGCTAAAATAAGCCTCTGTGGGCTCATTTTGTGACACGTGCATCTACCTCGATGTCTATGGCTTAAAAAAAAATGCATGCCAGCGCTCTGACTATCAAGCAATTTGTGCACTTAGGTGTCCTTTTTGTACCTAACTCTGTCCAATAATCTATCTAATATCTATAAGCACATATATGTGAGACATGCATGGACATACACTATATACATATTTTGTCATATATCCAACACATAAGTCTGATATATGACAAAATATGTAAACTATATATCCATGTACTGTATGTCTCACACACAATACACTTCTAGATGTTGTTGCTGATGACATGAGTAGCTAATGAGTGAGTCATCTCATTTCCCTCTGAACATACGTCATACCAATCTGGCAGGATATACGACAGGGGAGTTATTGATCACCTATTGTGTCTAACTTTCATAGATCATAACATATCAGGTATGGAATTAAGCTTTAGATGATCCGGTTCTAGATGATACCAAACATTTCAATGGTTGTAAGTTTTTGAGCCACAACAAAAGTCAAACTGTGGCCTGTGACTGACCAGGTGAGCCGTACGTGTTTTTAGCCCAGCCAATTGCCGGAAATACCTTTAGCAGTACCACTTATACATACACATATACACAATAGGACTACCTTTATAAAGGATTCATGAATGGTTTATAATTAGTTTATTAATTAGGTTGTTTTACACTTTATGAATCATTAGTAAGCTCTTATAACACATTAGATAAAAGGGCGCCAAATAATGAGCCTACATTTATCTGACTGGAAGTCGCAGCTCCTCCTGCTTCACAATTTTATCACTACATTTACATCTGCACAGGTTTTACTTTTTTCATGGTATGTGACCATAATGTCAATCAATGCTGCCCTCACACTTGCATATATTCTACATGTTGAACACTCACAGGAGTATACATTTTTGCTGCAGCTACAGCAGCAATTGGGAATACAAACCAGTAGTCAAGGTTGTTAAAATTCACCCTGCAGATGTATTTAATGTGTCTACATATTAATGCATCATGTCATCGATGTGATGTGGTTCCATTTAGTGTGAAGAAGGCATGCAGGGACACTACAGGGTACCCATGGCTTCAGACTGGAAGCTTGATAGACCTCACAAAAGCCAGTTCTCCTTGAAATGAAAGATATGAGGAAATTAGGAGTAAAATTGAGGTCTACAAATGTTATTTTTCCGACAAGATGAAAAGGGAGGTTTTATTTTTTTTCTTCCCCCCCTGTTTTGTACTCAGTGTGGCTTGGGTGTGTGGGACTGAAAATATCTGGGTGTTATTCATTGGGTTTCACTCAGGATAGAACAAGGCAGGGGAGCCATTGCAGTTACTTCAGGGGGAGTGAAAAAAAAACTACAATCTCTTTCTTTCAGTATTTTCCTTCCTCCACTAAAGTGCTAGAAAGAAAAGAAGAGATGGAGCTTGCATTTGATTGCTGCAGAATACAAAATATGGATTTGAGTGTTTTACTGTTCTGTCATCCTCTCACCTAAAACAACATGAAAATAATTACAAAGTAAACAGAGTCAAAGCAATTATATGATCATACAACCAAACAAAAAAATTTTGTTTATATCATGAGCCATAAAATGAAGAGGTTATTGTATTAAGCTGCAACCTGAGGTTGGCTTATATGCTTATTTAGCTAAAATCATGAC
Source organism: Seriola aureovittata (assembly GCF_021018895.1). Lineage (NCBI taxonomy): Eukaryota > Metazoa > Chordata > Actinopteri > Carangiformes > Carangidae > Seriola > Seriola aureovittata. Next base: position 16,899,616 of record NC_079369.1, on the reverse strand, counting down.
TTTTGTCACTGCTTGTGTTTATATGCACACGATCATGCCGATTCCTAGCTGTTTACAAGCAACATGGGGTGGACATTCAAATGTCAAAAGAATTGACAGACCAATAAGTACAACCACCAGCTACATGATATCCAGTGTGATTATACCTAAAGATATGAAATGACTGCAAATAAGTCCAAGACTTACTGTGTAAGTGGAGTATGATGACTGCACATGTTGCATCACAGGCTCAATGACAAATTTTTACATGCATGAAAATATAATATGAACTTAAAAAAAGAAGGCTATAACAAAGAGCATGTGATAATGGAGGAGATGTGACGTAACTGAGCAATCCCCACTCCAGTAAGTCACTTAGTCAGAGGCCGCAACTGCTCACCTACTGTAAGTCACTGAATATGAGCCTCTTGGTTTAATGCCTCCAATATTACAGTGGAACACATTCATTTGAAATATAACAAAGAGATTAAACAGTGATGCACTGCAAATGCCCATGTGGGTCCAATAAAAGTACAGAGATATAAATAATACCAATATGAAAACTTCTAAGAATATGAAGCAAGTGGGTTTGGTTGCTATTGGAAACTGCCTTGTGAGGGAGTGGCTGTTATTGTCCCTAATGCCTCTGAATGCTGGTGTAAATAGTCTGTATGTGTAGAGTATGTATCTCTACACACACAGAGAGAAGAAATGTGATCATAACCCCTCTTCACACAGACACACACACACACAAACACACACACACACACACACAGACACACACACACACACATACTCACAAAGAAGATCGAACAATATAGAACTGAATTGTATCTATCCAAAAAATCCACTCAATGGCTCATCAATGATGACCTTTTAAATACCTAATAGCATTGTCTTCAGTCTAATCCACTATGAAACGGGTCTGCCCAGTCCTCAGTATCGAACTTCACCACTCTAATATTTCTAGCAAAAATGCACCCATAGCAAAGAAAACAGTCACGTTTCTGGCATTAAATGCTTGATCATGCTCTGGCCATTTTTAGGCAGCATTTTTTATTTAGGCAAAGTTTCTGTATGGCTGCGTGTGTTTAGATAATGTTTAACATTCAAGGAGTTTGGCTACATTTATATTCTTTGAAGTAAGTTGTCACGAAAAGTACCTATTATTATTTTGTCTGCAAAAATATTATTTGAAACATCTCATTCTCAAGCACACAAAAACATAATTTCTCTAGCTCCTGGTAAATCAGATGACCAATGACCACCGCCACCCCCACCTTTCACTGATGGAGTGTTTCATAGGTAGCGGTCAGAATGAGCTGTCTGGTTGGTTAGGCATCACCTCAACTCTCTTTCAGTATGATTGCAAAGCAAGGCTCACCTGGTCCTGTAGGGTTGTTTAGTCTACCCAATCCCATGACGACCACCACCACCCACCAAGAGCTGATTGGCCCTGACAGCCTCCCGCTGTGGAGAACAATCACTGGGAGAATAAAGCTGGGAAGAAGAGATGGATGGATAAAGTCTCAGCAGGTCTTCAGAATAGGTGTTGGTAAGGCAATGGACAAGGCAATGAAAGGTTGGGCGAGGACAGGTGAGGTGATGAGAGGAGTTTCTGAGTAAAACTTTATCAGTATTGCACATTGAAAACGGCACATTGAGATTACAGGTTGTAAAAATGTTGTAATCTCTCAGAATACACTGGATATACAATATGAATGATGTAAAAACATAAGTATGAAATATTTGCATTGTGAGAAAGATTCAAAGTGGACAAAGGCTGTGAGGACGTGATAGGTGCGTTGCGCCGGGGTATGGCCCTGCAAATGGGTGACGGGACGTAGGTGAAGTGGCAAAGTGTGCAGACAAATGACACACTTTTGCCGCAGCAGGTTAGAGGTGAAAGATCAACAAAGGGTGAGAAAGAGAGAGACCAGTGGGTGAGAGTGAAAGATGAACTGAGAGCAGACAAATGGAGGGAAAGTGAGAGACGGACAGAGAGAGGGATGAGGCAGGCGGAGGAGGCAGATGGATGGACAGATTGAGGGAGTGTATAGCTTTAGCGTGATTAACTGCGAAGCCACGCTCACGGCTCCCTCAGTCCTTTTTCTTCTTCCTCTGTACTCTTGCACCACTCCTCCTCCTCATAGATCCATTTCTCTGGAGGAGGCTTCACACAACTGGCCTGGTCACTGAGGAAGACCTTATGCTGCAGTCCGCTCAGAAGTCAGACATTGTCAGCTGGCGGGTTGCCGTTGCATTGTCAAGTCATTCCAACATGGAAAAGCCAGGAATGAAATGGGAGCGCAGTTTTGTCCTCGCTCTATGTTTTTTTCTGTGCTGAAAATAATAGTTTAATACATTAATCAATATTTTTATGGATCAAAATGGATCAAATGACTATCTGTATGTGAAAGGATTTGCTCGAGGTGATGACTGACTCATTTCCAGCGTCCAACCTCGTTTGCAGCCGTAGCAAAACAACAACCTCTGATAAACTCATTCCAGCATTCTACAGCTAAAGCACCAGATATTTCCCTCAGGAGCTGATGGAGACCAAAACAGAGACAGAAAGAGAGTGAACAGGTGACCAGCAGCACTACTCAAAATATAGGCTAATGTTACTGTTAGTGAAACAGTTGTGTAAACCTGCTGTTCAGCGCTGAGTTGCAGATGAACAGAAGAAAAGAAAAAAAAAACCATTTCCTTAGAGAATTACATTCAGATTTTTAGATGAGACTATTGTGATGTTTCAACAGTATGGTGATTTAATCCAGTTGTGTAGGAAATGCTCTGCCCCACCCAAAGTGATCTAACACTATACCAGAACTCCTGAAGATGTCTCTGGGTTCCTAATTTGAAATCAAACCAGCTATAGTTTTCCCTGCTCACGTATTTTTGTGTTGATACAAAATGTAAAGACATTTGGGCTCTTCACTTTGTCACCTACAGCTGAAATTATTGTCATCATGAGACATGTTTGCTTTCTCATTCTTCTTCTTGGTCTTCACACATTCATCAGGGGTTCTTGTTTTTCTCATATTAGCAAATTTGAGATGATTAAAAAAATCGAATAATTTTCCAATAATCATTCAAAAACCTACTGTTACAAGAGACCAGTGTGTTGAAACATGAATGTGGATCCCATGGCACACTTAAAATTTACCTTTTGCCTCGAGATAAGAAAAAAAGTTCAGAAGGAAACTAGAAACATAGGTTTTGTGACTTGGTAAACATGATGTAATTTTCTCCACCTTGGATTCCCTCCTGCTGCTACATGTCTAGATGGCACCCTACCATGGCCTGTCTAACACCGGGCCCTTTCATAGATTACCTTTCAAATGCAATCACATCACACCTGACCGATCCCTTCAGCTACTGATGATGTGTCATCCAGTAACAGGCACAAATTGCATCTGAATTTAATTTTTTTTTTAGTTTATTTTGTCAACTATAAAGTCAAACAAAATGAGTCACATATAAAATGTCAGTATGCAGTTAAAGTTTTATTTGAAACCATGACAGCAGGTAAACATCCTGCTTAAATGTAATAAAAATCATTGATGAAAAACACTATCAAAATGCTGACTCCTTATAACTTTAGTCTCCACTTTTTTAATGGAAACCAAGCAATGTGAAAAGCTTGCTGTTTACCACTTTTGTCTTGTTTAAATTCAAAACATCTTCTTCATCACTCAAGGAGCAATTTGAGGCAAGCGAGCCCGCAAACGAAAATACACATGGAGCATTCATTCACACATGAAAAAAAAAAACAATCTAAAAATACAAATATTACAGTGTTAGAAATGGTTCAAAGCCACAGGGATTAATGGCAGTGGCCAATCCATAACTGGCAAACAAGGTCAAAGTCTTTCCTGCAGTTGTGAGTAGAAATGGACACAGTCACACTCACAATATCACACTAGGAAGTATTTAAAAGCAAAAAAAAAAAAAACGACATAAAATAGCAGCTCCCACAGGCCACAGGTCACCACACAAGCAGCACTCCCTCCTTTCCTACGGTACAAGCCTGTTTCTTTGTCGTTTGTTTACTGAGTTATTATTTCCAGACTAAATACACAGTATATCTGATCTTTCAATACTGTGGTGTTACAGCTACAGCACTTTAATCAATATCTTCACCTTGAGACAGTTGGCCACAGAAAAGTTGTCTACACAACCTGTCTGAGGTAAGTGGAAATCCAAAAAGCACACAGTGAGCTAACAGCCATCCTGAAAAGCAAAGCTCATCATCCTTTCCTTCACTAATGAGGGTTTGGCTTTGTTGTTCTTTAAAATCAAAGAGGCTGATTTTATCCGTACAATGTTTGTGTGGTAAGAAGAATACTTGCAATGACAGTTAAGATCAATCTAGTAACCCACAGAGGAGGTTATTGAATTTTTTTTGATGATTTCTTTCTACTCTTTGTGGCTTTCAGATATGTGTTTTCCCACCAACAAACCAGCTTTTACACCACAACTTGAACAGAAAACTTTGAAATTTTGGTGATGACTGGCATGCATGTACTTGTAGTATTCATCCTTCTTTGTTTATCTAACTGTGAAAAAAAAAGCAGTCTTAACTAATGAATGCACTTTATTGTTATATGTTGTACACTGGCTGCACGTGCATGCTTTCCAAATTAAATTCCCCATTACATAATAAGTGGGATTCTGTCTTGCATCAGCTGTAATTGGGGTGGAACACACTCTCTCTCTCTCAGCCACCAGTGTATTGTGCTTACTGTGGCTGTCGTCAGTCCGTCAGTAATTTTAGTTCAGACTTAACAAGATTATGACCTCCTGAAGCCGTGTCAGCAACCTGCATGTTGTTCACCAAACAGTCATAGCCATGGGCTGTGTGATTAATCTTCTTTATTGTGCAGAGTCCCTAAGAGGTAGTTTCTGTCCGGGCATCAAGGTCAGATCAATAAAAATCTG